>NC_057810.1:111681034-111981034 GCF_018294505.1 Triticum aestivum
AGGCGGCGCGGCGACCCGGGCCGGGAGGGCCGCGCCTGGGCCCGACGGGCCCACGCGGGTGCGGCGAAGGCTGGCGGCGGAGTGGTGACATGGCGGCTCGTGGTTGGCTGCGGCGGCGGGGCGGACGTGTCCGGCGAGGGAGCGGACATGTCCGGCGGCGCGATGGGAGCAGGGCTAGGGTTTGGACTGCGAAAAATGTAAGGGGAAGGCATATTTATAGGTAGAGGGAGCTAGGAGTGTCTAAATGAGGCACGGTTTTCGGCCACGTGATCGTGATTGAACGACCGAGAGCATGGAGGGGAGTTAGATGGGTTTTGGGCCACTTTGGAAGGGTGTTGGGCTGCAAAGAGAAAGGGGGGTTTTGGGCTACGCGGTTAACCGTTGGAGTATCAAACAGACTCCAAATGGCACGAAACTTGACAGGCGGTCTACCGGTGGTATACCAAGGCCTCTTGGCAAACCTCGGGCCATTCCGAGAATGTTCAACACCCGCTCACGAAAACAAGGTCTGAGAGGGGCGACGGGCGCGTGCGAGAGGTCCGGACTCCGAACGGACAACAAAGAGAACCAGGAGAACCCGAACGGATGCAAGTTTTGAAAAACATGCAGATGAAATGCAGATGATGACATGAAAAAATGCAACACGCAAGCAAATGACATGGCAACAACGGCGAATAACTGGCGGACACCTGGCGCATCGAACTCGGGGCGTTACAGTAATGGAGCCCAATGATCTGATGTAAGCATGAAACTCGTCATCGGTCGGTGACGATTGGTGGTACTCTGCAGTGGGGGTTGAGTGGTGTGGTTTTGCGACCCTTGAGGCTCGACCGGGACAGCGGAGGCTCGACGCGGTAATAGTGGTGAGGCGTGCGGTATGCACGAGACATGGAGACGGGCCAAGGCTCTGGTGGTCATACATGTGGTGAGACAACTGCGAATTTGACTCGGGATGACTACATGCAATGGTGAAATTCTTTCAAGTTTTAGAGAGATGGTCAAGAAAGGAGCTGTGGTGTTGAGTTCAGGTTACTCTTATGTGTGACACCCAATATGTGAGTTGTTCACTTTCACGCAGGTCAGTGACCGGTGTGTGATGGGGTTCGACGGATACTCTAAAAGTTAGGAGCACAAACTAGAGTAACAAGGAACTTAATTTTGCTCGAGTGTTGACTGTGGTCAAGAAAAGTAGGGACTACAAGTTGCAGGTGGAGTCACATGGAGTCTTTGGAGTAGCAGCGGTACTAATGGGATAAACTCAAGTCCAATGTACATGGAAGTTTGACGCATTGACGAATTCAAGGTGGTGGAGAATATTCGCCAAGGTGGAGTTTGTTAGAGTTGTGTCGAATATAGTGTATTAGGTAGGTTACAGTTGGACTTGTAGTTGTATTGGGTTTAGATAGGATATGGAGTCGTGTACAAGTAGGACACTTGTATCCTAGGCCTCTCATATATAGCGGGGCTAAACACACAATGTAACCTATGCCAACATAATAGCATAGGCGCGCAAGGGGGAGCCGGCGGCGTGTGCTGGCACCCGGGCGGCCCGTGTGCAGTATTGTGACGGTGTCCCTGGGAGGAGCGCTCATAGTCAAGCCCCGGGGATGTATCCATATCGGTGAACCTCGTTAACAAATCTCGGTCTCGTGCTCGTGTGATTGCTTGGTCCTCGCATGGTCGACGATAAGCCTCGGATTTATTCTAACACCAGCGATGCCACTCATGGGAAGGAAGGGCGAGAAGAACCTATCATTGACCTCCAACAGGCCACCACAACATGGGAGGCTAGTGGATCCGTTCGCTCAGCCACAAACGGTGTGGCATTAGTCTCAGCTCATCCTTGCTTGTACATCTATGTACATCTAGTCCTTAGATTGCGACCTAGTTTGTACTTGCTTACAGAACCCACATATGGAGCACCGATTGCAGTGGCAATGTCAAGCTTCCATAGATGGTAGAGAGTATGTAGTGTGGACGGTTGAGCAAGGAGGCGAAAGATAAGAGATAGAACAAAACAGGTAGAAAACAACTTGGAGCTACAGATTGATGAAACCGGAGGATGGTGCGACGGCGACGTCTAAACTGAAAGCATGGGGAAGGTAGGTCTCAGTTTTTTTCCTTTGATAAGGAAGACCAAGATCAAGAAGTCATGCACGTGGGAGAAGAAATTTGCCTATTTCATTGGACCTCCTTCTCCTGTACATTGTTCATTATCGATTCCAGTTTGATCGGGCGATCAGGCTGTGCTATGTGAGAAAATTGGAAGGCCCTTCTCCTCAGCCATGATGGACTGGAGGTCTACACCGTGGTTTGGGTAATTTAGATTGCTGCAAGAAGATGGAGGGATCGGGAAAATCCTCGATGGATCCTTGGGAAGGAGGAGTACCTGATGTGGAAGAGTAGCGCCAGCGATTTGTCAATTATGCGCAGGTGCCTCACGTGGTCAGACCGTAAAATTGATAAAGGAGGAAGAAGTCCCCGAGGAAGATGTTCTTCTTTTTCACATCTAGGGAGGATTTGTTTTACGCCGATAACTGCCACACGTGTGGCATCTAGTGGGATTGTGCCGCACGCCCTGTGTGGCAGGGAGACGACCCCGCCCACACGACGGCATCTGGGTGCATGCAGCCACAACCCGCACGTCCGGTGTGTGGCACAATCGCCCACACGTCCGGGTGAACGACCGTGCTGCCCGCATGACATAACGCGCCCGTCGTCTCGGCCTGCCTTCCAACCCCATTCCGACCTGCCGCTATCATCTCCTACCTCTCGATCCCCTACCTCCATCGTCTTCCTTCTATGATTGCCATGGCAACCAGACCAGATCTCTAGCGCCTCCCCACCCCTCACCCCCACCCCCACCCCCACCCCCGCAACGACGAGCTAACACGTCGATCTCCGATCTCCTCCTGTTTCTCGTTCTTCTTCTGTCCAGAAATTTGAAATTGCAGATTGCTCATGAACATGGTGACTAGATCCACGCTGTCATGACAAACACACCACATATTTGTGTGTATTCAGATTTGCCCACCAAAGAGCACCAGATTTGCAATATTTTATCCTAGAGTTGAGATAAGCTTCTAGGTTGGGTTGTTGCGAGTAGTTGATGCATAAGAATGCGTAGGAATCACTAAAAATATGGGAAAGAAAGGAGGGATTTGTGTAAGTGCATCTAGTGTCACCCCTAGTTGGTTTTGGAGTATTGACGACAAAGTTGGTTGAGGGACTAATGCGTTTGTGAGAATTGCAGGATAACACAGGTAGTGTCCCTCATTGATTCGGTTTACCTACCGGAGATGACCCCTAAAAATATATGAAGACATTGAAGACAATGGTGGTGTGTGAAGATATTCACATTGAAGACTATGACATGACAAGACACTGAGTGAAGACTATGGAGCGCGAAGACTGAGTTGTTTCCTTGTTTCCTTTTCTTCTTTGTTGAGTCATAGGAACCACTGTACTGTTAAGTGGGGTCCAAGTGAACAAATTCAGAGTGACTGAAGTGATGCTCAACCCAAATCCTATGTCTTCGAGCAAAGACAATGAGAGCAAATCTTATCCAGAGCTGGATGAGTCAGCTTTGCTTGTAGCCCAAGTAAAGTTGTCGTGTGTGTTTGAAATCTGACAGTTGGAACACGTGTCAGTTCCTTAGTGACCCAGGGTCATTTCGGACATATCAGGTCGGGTTGCCTTGTGGCTACAAATAGCCCACCCCCTACACCATAAATTGGTGGCTGCTCAGAGTTAGTTTACGGCTTTTGTCGTTTTGAGAGCAACCCACCTCGAAGCCTTTGAGAGAGAAATCCTTGCGAGGACAAAGCCCAAACACCCAGAGCCAAAGAGTGTTAGGCATCACTGAAGTCTTTCTGTCTGAGTGACCTGAAGACTTATTACACTTGAGGACTGTGTATCCTCCAGCCAGTTAGGCGTCGCGTTCTGAGCATCCAAGAGTCAATGTGGATCGCCGGTGAACGAAGTCTGTGAAGGTTCGGAAGTCTACCTTGAAGACTTACCAGAGTGATTGGGCGAGGACTGTGTGTCCTTAGCTCAAGTGGAATAAGGTGAAGACACGGTCTTCTGAGTTGAATCTCAGCCTCCCTAACCAGACGTACAGTTGTCAGAGCAACTAGAACTGGTCCAACAAATCCTGTGTCTTCAACAAGTGACTAGTTCTATCTTTTCCCTCTCTTTACTTTGAGTTTGTCTTCAGGTAGTCATTGCCCGATTTGTCTTATCTGTTTGACTTCATTGCTTGACTACTATCGTTGATTGGCTTCATACTATCTTCCATCCTGATCCTTACTACCAAGCTGCTATTAGTCTTTGTACTTTCACATTATTGCATACTTGACTATGGCTTGCTTGTTGTAGTTTATCTTCCGCTGCATATCAATTAGGTCATTTCTATTGCTTGTCTTCGGAACTTCCACGTTTTGAAGACTTTGCTAAAAATCGCCTATTCACCCCCCCTCTAGTCGATAACTAGCACTTTCAATTGGTATCAGAGCAAGGTACTCCCTTGTTCTGTGTGATTTGGTTTAACCACCTAGAGTTAAGCTATGTCGACTGTAGGGATAATCAAAGTCTCCGCTGCTTGCCCCGTGTTCGATGGAATTGAATATCCCTACTGGAAGAATAAGATGCGCATGCATCTTGAAGCCATTGATGTCGACCTCTGGTATGTCGTCATGAACGGCGTTCCCAAAACTGGTGAAGGTGTCACCCCTGCTGATGTCAAGAAGTTCATTCAACTGGACTCGACTGCAAAGAACATCATCTGTGGTCATCTGACCAAAGGACAGTATGGCCGTGTGAGTGCTCTGGAAACATCAAAGCTAGTATGGGACTGGCTATCCAAGGTCAACGAAGGCGTCTCAAGTTAGAGATATCAAAGGATTATTGTTCTTCGCAACCTCTTTAACCGCTTCAAGAGAAACGACAATGAAAATGTCCAGCTCACGTTTGATCGCCTGACCGACATCACAAATGAGCTTCAGGCTCTCGGCGCCACTGAGATTACCAAGCATGAAATCGTCAAGACACTACTGAGATCTCTTGACAGCTCCTTTGACACCCTTGCTCTCATGATACAAGAACGTCCTAACTTCAACACTCTCGATCCGTCTGATATACTTGAGAGGCTCAACACACATGAGTTCCAGCTTTCTGAGAAAAGATATATCTATGGTCCTAACTATGGCCGAACTCGTGCTTTGAAGGCAAAAGTTGTTTCCTCATCTGAAGAAGACTCTGACTGCGGTTCTGATGATCCTGAAGACATTGGAAAGGAACTTGCTATGCTTGTGAAGAAGTTCCAGAAGTTCACCAAGAAGAAGGGCTTCAAAAAGTCTTCACGATCCAGTTCAAGAAATGATGAAGCTTCCACTCATGACAACAAGAAGAGAACATGTCACAAGTGCAAGAAGCCTGGGCACTACATCTCTGAGTGTCAACAGTGGGACAATGAGAAGAAGAAGAAGAAGAGCAAGGAATATGATTCTGATGACAAGAAGAAGAAGAAATCTTCAAAGTCTTCTTCCAAGTCCTCACCAAGGTCTTCATCTCATAAGAAGAGCTCATCTGGCCAGGCTCGTGCTTTTGTTGGCAAGGAAATGGATTCAGAGGAGGAGTCTGCTTCAGAGGAGGCGGAGGTGGAATCTGAAGAGGAGTCCGACCCTGGCATTGCAAGTCTGGCTCTAGCCACAACCTAATTTGTCAAGTCCATCTTCAACACTGAAGACAATGACTTCCACACCAACGCTGATGTTGATGACAAGGACGATCCTGCTCCCACCTACTGCTTCATGGCACGTGGTGCCAAGGGTATGACACCTCATGCTTCAGAGTGGATTATGGACAGCGGATGCACAAATCATATGACTGGTGATCGAAGTCTTCCAATGGACTCAACCTTACGTCCATATGACAAGAGTCAAATCACATTTGCTGACACTGGTAAAAGCAAGGTATTGGGTCTAGGTAGAGTTGCAATCTCAAAGGATCAACACATGGATAAAGTGATGCTTGTTGAATCCCTTGGGTTCAACTTAATGTCTGTCTCAATGCTTTGTGACTTATACATGATTGTGCTATTCGGAAAATATCGTTGTCTTGTACTAATGGAATCTGACAAGTCTCTAGTCTTTGAAGGATATAGGAAACATGATCTATACATGGTAGATTTCTCAGAAGGTCCACAGCTTGCCGTATGTCTTCTTGCAAAAGCTTCAGAATGCTGGCTCTGGCATCGGAGGCTGGGGCATGCTGGCATGAGAAACTTACACACACTCGTCAAGAAGAAGCATGTCATAGGCATTGATGGTGTCAACTTCAAGAAGGATCATTTGTGTGGTGCTTGTGAAGCTGGAAAGATGACTAGGGCCAAGCACCCCTCGAAGACAATCATGACGACATCTCAACCCTACTCACTACTCTACCCTCACAACAGCAGCTTGTCTCTATGGCTTCGTCATTGTTGATGACTACTCAAGATATACATGGGTGCACATAATTCTCTACAAGACTGAAGTACAAGATGTCTTCAGACGCTTTGCAAATCGAGCCATGAACAATTATGGCGTCAAGATCAAGCATATCAGAAGTGACAACAGCACTGAGTTCAAGAATACCGGGCTTGATCATTATCTGGATACAATAGGAATCACTCATGAGTTTTCTGCTCCATACACACCTCAGCAAAATGGCATTGTTGAGCGCAAGAACAGAACCCTCATCGAGATGGCTCGAACAATGCTCGACGAGTACAAGACACCAAGAAAGTTCTGGCCTGAAGCTATTGATACAACTTGTCATATCATCAACCGTGTCAACATCCATAAGCTTCTTAACAAAACATCCTATGAGCTCCTTACTGGAAAGAAGCCAAATGTCAGTTACTTCAGAGTATTTGGTGCTAGGTTCTGGATCAAGGATCCCCATCACAAGTCAAAATTTGCACCTAAAGCTCACGAAGGCTTCATGCTCGGTTATGGAAAGGACTCGCACTCTTACAGAGTCTTCAACCTCTATCACTATAAAATCGTTGAAACTGTGGACGTGCGATTTGATGAAACCAATGGTTCACAACGAGAGCTCCTGCCAAGCACACTAGATGAAGCTCCTCCGAGCGAATCGATCAAGTTGATGGGAACTGGTGAAATCATGCCTTCTGAAGCACAGCTTGAAGAGGAACTTATCATTTCTACACCAAACCAACCTGAAGACAATGCTCAGACCGAAGACAATCCTCCCAATGATGACAATGATCAGCATGAGCAAGGTCTTCGTCCAGTTCATCCTCGTGTTGCAAATGAAGTACAAATTGAGAAGATAATTGATAACATCAATGCACCTGGTCCACTTACTCGATCAAGAGCAACATGTTAGCAAATTTCCATGGGCATTTTTCGTTTGTGTCAATATCAGAACCCAAGAAAGTTGTTGAAGCCTTTATGGAACCTGAATGGATTCAAGCCATGCAAGAAGAACTTCAACAGTTCAAGCTGAATAATGTTTGGGAACTTGTCAAGCGTCCTGACCCTCGCAAGCTTAACATTATTGGCACTAAATGGATATATCGGAACAAGCAAGATGAGCATGGTCAAGTCGTCAGAAACAAATCACGTCTTGTGGCTCAAGGATATACTCAAGTTGAAGGAATTGACTTCGATGAAACATTTGCTCCTGTGGCTAGGCTTGAAGCTATTCGCATACTGCTAGCCTATGCAAATCATCACAACATCTTAGTATATCAAATGGATGTGAAGAGTGCATTCCTCAACGGCAAGATTGAAGAAGAAGTGTACGTTGCTCAACCACCTGGCTTTGAAGATCCAAAACATCCTAATATGGTGTACAAACTAAACAAAGCACTGTATGGCCTCAAACAAGCTCCTCGCACTTGGTATGATACGATCAAAGACTTCTTGAAGAGCAAAGGATTCAAACCTGGATCCCTCGATCCCACACTCTTCACGAAGACATATCATGGTGAAATGTTTGTATGCCAAATATATGTGGATGACATTATCTTCGGCTGCACCAACTAGAAGTATAGTGATGAGTTTGGATACATGATGCAAGAGCAATATTAGATGTCCATGATGGGTGAGCTGAAGTTCTTCCTTGGTATTCAAATTCGTCAGCAAAGGAATGGCATCTTCATATCTCAAGAAAAATATCTCAAAGACTGTCTGAAGAAGTTTGAAATGCAAGATTGCAAAGGGTACATGACGCCAATGCCAGCCAAACACCATCTTGGTCCCGACGACAATGGTACAGAGTTCGATCAAAAGGTATACCGCTCCATGATTTGTTCTTTACTTTACCTATGTGCATCTAGGCCGGATATTATGCTTCGTGTTTGCATGTGTGCTCGACTCCAAGCGGCACCAAAGGAATCGCATCACTTGGCTGTGAAGCGAATTCTTCGATATTTGGCTTACACCCCAACACTCGGATTATGGTATCCAAAGGGCTCAAAATTTGATCTGGTTGGATTCTTGGATGCTGATTATGCTGGTGATAAGGTGGATCGCAAGTCTACATCAGGCACATGTCACTTTCTGGGATGATCACTTGTCTATTGGTCTTCAAATAAGCAAAACTATGTATCACTCTCAACTGCTGAATCTGAATACATTGCTGCTGGATCTTGCTGCGCTCAGCTTCTATGGATGAAGCTAACTCTCAAGAACTATGGCATCAATCTGAAACAAGTACCTCTCTTCTGCGACAATGAAAGCGCCATCAAGATTGCCAACAATCCAGTCCAGCAGTCAAAGACAAAGCACATTGAAATTCGTCATCACTTTCTCAGAGATCACGTCATGAAGAGAAACTGACAGATATCTTCACAAAGCCCTTGGATGAGAAAATATTTTGCAAGTTGCGATGTGAGCTAAATATCTTGGAATCCTCAAATGTCATGTGATCAGGCACACATCCTAACACTTATGCATGTTGATGACTTAGATGTGCAACACACGAAGTACAGTATATCTTCAATCAATGAAGAATTACATTTTGAGTGTGAATACATTAACGTGGAATTTGACTTCGGAGCGCCACGATAATTGTGCGCCGGCCGTGTCTGGGTCTAATACTTCCTATACGGTGGGTAAAGCCACCACCAAATTTCTTGGTTTGAAGTGTTTCACTAATGGCGTTATTTTTGCAATATCTTTGCACTTGATTTGTCTTCAAAATTTCAACTTATCTTCATGATTCACTTCACTATGTTGATTTGATTGCTTTCTCATATATATATATATATATATATATATATATATATATATATATATATATATATATATATATACTAGTATTCTGTCCTCTACAGCATTCACTTATAGCTATGTCTTCATTGTCGAATCTTTTTAAACTAAGTGAATGTGATCGGAGCCTAATCTCTATATGCTTTCTATCTCAAACTCTATTTGTCCAAATCATATGCATTCTATTGAAACTGTCAAATGTACTCTCTGCATCCTTGTCAGCAGAAGACACAGAGACAAACATTAAGTCTGTTTTAAATGATTCATCCTTATTGGTTGAAATCCGGAGAAGCCGGAACAATCATCCGACAAACGTGGCGGGCGTGGGAACATGGGACAACTCTGAGTATGTTGCATGCTTGCCACGTGTTGCTCAGATGTGAACAGGCAGGGGCACCTGCTTAATTGCGCTATGCCGCACACCTTCTTATAAATACGTGTCCCCTGCGGTGAAGAAAACCTTCTTCCACCTCTCCACCTCGTCAAAACCCTAGCGCCACCGCTAGCTCTCGACGACGCCGGCGATGAAGCGCTTAGCTGCCGCGACTTCTCCGACGCCGTCCTCACGCCGGCCGCGGACATCGTCCTCTCCGCCGCCGCCGTAGGTGTCCTGCGTCGCCAAGTTAGGGCACGGTGGATTGAACTGCTCGATCTCCTATTAATCCCATCCAGCAGTTCTTCATGTGGTAAATATAACTCTATTTTTACCACCTTCTTGATCCTCAATGATTCATCCTATTTGCCAAAATTGGTTTCTGTCTATACAATGTTAGATCTATTCTGTCTGCATCTCATACTGCCTAGCATATTCACTTAAGCTTCATATATAGTTAGATTCCTCACTTGTACTTATTCATGGATTCATACAAATCTGGAACCAACTCTCAACACATAAGTGAATGTCTTCCCAACATGAGGTCAATGTCTTCAAACTGATTTATCTTCAAAATCTTCTAAGAATGCAGATGACCTCCTCCCCTTCCCTCGCATCTCTAATGCTATCACAGGTACATGTCCATGGGAGAATCCCTAGGTTCTCATAGTCTGCATTCATTTGCAGAATTCTTACAGCAACACAATAACTCTCCCGAAGCCAGTTCCTATTTGACCAGCAAGCGAAAGCCTTTGAAGCCTTTGAACGTATTAAAACCATTCAGTTTGAAGTTCATGGCTGCAGAGAAATCAGTAAGGAAGGGTGGCAGATAGCGTCGAGGGGGAACATCAAAAGATTTGCCTGATGACCTCGCAGACCTTTACAAGACAGATCCTGATGAGGATTACAATCAGCGCAAGACACGAATCCAATGGATTCGACGATATTGGGTTGAACAATGGTTCAAGTACAAGTTTGTGACCCAGGAGTACGCTGAGAAGAATGCTATCAAAAGTCCTTGGGGTGATATTCTCTATCGAGGCCTTCCACCCAAGAACAGAGCTGAAGCTATTGCACAAGAATTCTATCCTTTTATGGTCCGTGGACCACAGCCTGAAAATGCCGACCCATCATCATTGCTATGGTGTCGTGATGATAATCTCTTCAAGCGCAACTTCCAACACGCAAAGGCATCGGCCAAGGAAAACAAGAAGTCATTGGGATTAGACTTCAACCCTGGTCCCTCTGCACCCCGTGCTGACGGCTCACGTGATGCGGAACCCAATGAAATCGGCCCCTTTTCAAACCTTGATGGCCTCATCTCATACATCTTGGTACAAGGTGCCAAAGTGGATCATTCTGCTAATGATGCTGACACTGATGAAGCCCCAGCTCCTCCTCCAAAGCCGCAGAAGCTAAAGAAGACTAAGGCTTCAACATTAGCTGCTCCTCCAAAAGCTTCACGTGCGAAGCCACTGGCCACTACACCTCCTGAAGACAGTGTGCAGTCTGAAGATCTATCACGCATCTCCAAGAAGACGGAGAAGAAATAGAAAATCATCAAGAGTATTGATCAGACATTGACTCCCGCTGGCATTCTGCGTGAAGAGCACATTGATCTGTCCAGCGATGACAATCTTGCAGATGATGCTATTGAGCAACTGTTCAAGAGCAAGGAAGAAGCAGTGATCTTCAATAATGTGCCTCTCTTTGATGTGGCAACCATCCACAGCTTCATTGATGAGTGGGTTGACGCCCCAAATCTCAGCTTTGATGATCTGCAACTTCCAATTGGCCTCAGCGTCGCCTTCAATGGCGCCATTGCTTCTAAGCTAGCTCTTGCTCAGCGCATTGTTGAACTGAAGCACAAGATCGACTATGAGAAAGCTTAGTTCAAGAAGCATGTGGCCAAGCTCAGCGTGCAAGATGTCAAGAACTTCAAGATCATGCTGCACGAGCTCAAAGAAGCCTTTCACAAGAAGCGTGAAGAAGCTAAAGGCTCTCGTGAGCGCATGAAGAGTCTGGCTGACAAGTGTGTGCTAGCCTACAATGAGGCTGAGAAGCGCAAGGCTCTTGGTCGTCCTGGCATTGACCCCCGAATGGCTGTAAAAAAGAAGAAGCTATCAACTGTCCAATCTGCACCATCAAGGCAAGATGAACCTCACATAGTCTTCCCAAGCAGCACGACTGGCTCAAAGTCAAAGGTCATGTCAACTGCTTCAGAACAGAAGAAGACGAGAGTTGCCGAGGCTGAAGCCAGAAAAAGGAAAAACCCAGAAGCCTCTGATGCTGCTCCCTCCAAGAAGAAGCGCAAAACCAAGAAGAATCAGGCTGCTCCCATAGAGCCCCTTGTTGTTGAACCTATCTCAGTGGTTCACCCTGCATCTGCAAACCAAGAACTACGAATAATTGTCCATGAGCCTGCTTCCACAGAGGCTCATGAAGATGAAGAGATTCTAGTAGTAGATCTCATCGCTGCTGAAGACATTGGTCACCATGACAATGTTGAAGATGATGAAGTACTTCCTTAGATTGAACACAATGTGGTATCATCGCCTGTTCTCACGAACAGCGAAATCATCAGCATTGGTCATCCTCTGACGCCAATTGCTCAGGATGCATCATGGGTTGATCGCCCGCAACAACAAGACTCCCCCAGTACTCCCCAACAACAACAAGTCACACCATGTGTGCAAATTGAAGAGGATGAGGCCCAGCCAACTCCATCTCCAAAGGCGTCGCATGTACTTCAAAGGATTCGCAAAGGACCAAGGCCTCAAGTCCCTCTTCCGAGCGTTCTAGAAGGAGAAGTGCACCACAAATCTATTGCACGTCAAGTGTTTTCAGAAGCCACTCCAACTATGAATGTCTCCGTGTCTGAAGCCCAAGCTGCTGAAGACAATCCGGCTGCATCAGCCGATGATGAACATCAAGAAGAACGTGTCCCTACTTCCCCCATTACTTAAGAAGCTGTTCCTGAAGTGACCGTGCCTGTGCCAGACCCTCCAGCTCATCAAGTGGAGGTTGAAAACGTTGAGGCTGCCACCACCAACACAAATGAAGCCAATGACGTAGTCATGGCTGAAGCTAATGTGGAGCCTGCACCAAGCAACATGCTAGAAGTCAATGCTGCAACTGCTCCTAAAGCTTCTGTTGAGCAGCCTGAAGCCACTGATGTTGCCACTGCTCCTGTTCCGCCACCAAGGCCCTATACAACCATGGCGAGCTAATCATAGTAAGATGGCCCATTCTGATCCCTCCGCCTAATGTCTCTGGTCCTCAGTTTGACTATCAGATAGAGCATAGGCCTTAGGTCCAGAAACCAAAGCCAAGACTGCCAAGGTTCCCAGGTACTGCCACATCCACTGGGTCCTTCAATGCAAATGGCTTCAAAAGCTACAACACCTTCTTTGACAGATCAAAGAACTCCTACACAAGGCCAACAATATCATCTGATCGGTTCTGGAGTCATCAGCAACAAAGCTATTACTCCTGCATTCTGTATGATCAAGGGCGCATTTTCCCTCATATGCGCCTCGACACTGAAACCATTGCTTGACTGCCATGCTTAGAAGAAGCACTTGACTGCTTTCATGATGCAGGTCTGCTCAGTTTTGTGACAGACAAAGAACATTGGAATGAAGAACTTTTGCTTAAATTCTATGCTACCCTCCACATTCGCGGCTACAACAGGGATACAAAGATATGGGTTCTCGAGTGGATGACAGGAAATGTTCATCATGAAGCCAAAGCTCTTTACATCATTGAGCTTACAGGCCTATCCACTCCCGGAGAGCTGTACGAACCTGGTTGTCAACACCACCGGAATGCAATGAAGAGCATCTTCCATAAGCCAGAACCCAACATGAGCCAGATGTTGAGCATGATGAAGCCTTTGCCACATGATGCTGAATACCCAAAGGAGTTCTTTGTTGATGACCTTGAGTATCTGCCGCACACAATATATCACATCATCATGCGGACTCTATGGCCAATCAAAGGGCATTCATCAGCTGCAAAACTTGAAGGAGCCATGAAGACATTGGTCTTTTACATCCTCAATGGCATCAGCTTCAATGCACAAGATTTCTTCCTCCGGCAACTGGCTGCGTCTGGATCTGACCTGTTTGGCCTGAAATTCTATGCTCCATGGGTCATGCGCCTCATCAAGCTACACTCTGCTATCAACTATCAGCCCTCTGCTCGCAATCATGTGATCTTTCTACCAGAGGTTGATATGTCAGTTGAAGCCATATACCCTGAGCCTTCCAAGAAGCCTCTTTTTCTTCAAAATGCTGAACACCAAAGGTTCACTCAGCCTATGGAAGGAGTCCAAGCAGTAACTCGTGCCTATCCAATGGCTGGAAACACTCGTCTACCTCATCGTGTGCCAACTGAAGCTACTGAGAGCACAATTTCTCAAAGGCCTAGGAAGCGCTCTTGAGTCCTAAATGACCGAGAACTTCTTGTAGCACTGCATCAGAAACAAGATAAGCATAACTTTTGGCTCAAGCGTCAAATGCAAAGCCTCCTGGTGGACGTTAATCGCATTCGAAATCTTGCCACCAAGAATGCATTTGTCACTCATGAAACCTGTCGGTGATCATGGAAGAGTTTGACGCTGCTCAGTGCTGAAGCAGATCTTCAAGATGATGGCTTCACTGAAAGATTCAAGTTTGACTCCACTGCTCCATGGAATGCTGTCCTACGTCGAACTCCATCCCTTGAAGACTCTGACTATTCTTCCTCCGCTGCAACTATGAATGCCAATGTGATCGATGATGAAGACGATGCTACTTCACCGCCCCCTACTTCTGCACGCATTGACACTGCACCAAGTTCGTCTGCACCGCCAAACAACAACGATAACCCTGCTGCTTCACCTACTCCTCATGAGGACGAGTAGATGGTCTATGTCTTCAAACCTTTTTGGTCATTACTGACAAAAGGGGGAGAAGCATATGAGTTTGATAGTCTTCAAGCGGGTTCATATGGGCGCTTGCTTTAGATTTTGCCTATGTGTTTACAACTCTTGCTTTTGATACATTTCGTTCTTTGAGTTGTAACACTTAAACTCGATGGTCGTCTGCTACTTATTTTCTTTTCCACGTGCGATGATAACTTCCGCACTTAGATCATTCTGCAGACGTCCATTTTTCATTATGCATGTCATTCTCTTAAGTCATATTATTTCATGCATGATGAATTATCTTCATAAGTTGAAGAGGATCTCCACAAGTACAACCTGGCATGTGCATTTGCATTCCAAAAGCAAATTACTTATATGCACATCTTCAGGGGGAGCCCTTGCCACTTATGAAGACAATACCATATCCTTTACAATTTCACATACTTCTTTCCCGTTGAAAACTTCAACCAATTTGTTATCAATCACCAAAAAGGGGGAGATTGTAAGTGCATCTAGTGCCACCCCTAGTTGGTTTTGGAGTATTGACGACAAAGTTGGTTGAGGGACTATCGATGTCAAAACCAGCGAATCTCGGGTAGGGGGTCCCAAGCAGTGCGTCTTAGGATCAATGGTAACAGGAGACAAGGGACACGGTGTTTACCCAGGTTCGGGCCCTCTTGATGGAGGTAAAACCCTACGTCCTGCTTGATTAATATTGATGATGTGGGTTACAAGAGTAGATCTACCATGAGATCAAGGAGGCTAAACCCTAGAAGCTAGCCTATTGTATGATTGTTGTATATCTGTCGACTAGCCAGGCCCTGGTTTATATAATGCACCAGAGGCCTAGGATAACAAGAGTCCTAGCCGAATACGCCGGTGGGGTGCCAAGTCTTGTGGATTCTTCCTTGTATGCGGCAGCTGTCCGGACTGACCCATGAGTATACGGCCCTGGGGGTCCTCGGCCCAATCTAACCGATTGGGGGACGACGTGGTGAGTACCCCCTAGTCCAGGACACCGTCAGTAGCCCCCTGAACCGGTCTTCAAGTTAGGGACGCTCCTCGATTCTTCCGAACTGTTCTTCATCTTCGGTCGTCGGTCTTGAAAAATGGTTCAACAAATCTTATATCTTGAGGATCAGCGAAATGCATTCGACGAGTTTACACGTCGGGTATCCAAGGAGCCCCTTTAAGTTTACGGCCTTTATCAATGCCTTATTTTTATGCCACGCCTCAGGTTTGAAGTTATTCCCGGGAGGCAGTGTCCTCCTGTGTCCGACCTCTAACGCCGGACTGCATTCGAGGTATCTTTTGCAGCCGAGCACCAATGCCGGACTGCTTCCCAGCTCTATCGCCGGACTATGTATCCGAGCTCCAACGCCGGACTGTATCCGAGCTCCAACGCCGGACTGTATCCGAGGTGTCGTAAATCACCTTGGTCCAAAGAAGTTTGAAGGAGTTTAGCCGAGCTTAATGCCAGAAATGCCCTCAAAGGAGCTAGCCACTTGCATCCGAGCTATATGTCGAACCGCTTCCGAGGTGGTTAAGCACCTCGGTCATGGGCTGATTTTTGGTCAATGTTAAGCACCTCAAGGTATGTATCGGTCTAAAACCCGAGATGCACCTGAAGGATGACATAAGACCGCTGATCCCCGTAGCCGCTGAGACTCAGGTTGATTTGCAAAATCGGTCTGCGGATCAAGTCCTAGCTCGGCAGAATACTTCGGGACACAAAAAGCGGCGTGCTCAGTCCTCGAGACTCAGGTTGGGTGCGGCCGACCAACCTGAGGATCAAAATCTCCTCGGAAACTGTATTGCACTTAACATTTTCTGCATAGAAGTAGCAATGCAGTAGCCCCCGAAACACTGGTCGGGTGGCAACACCAGATCAGGGGATCAATGTGGCCCTTTAATATTTGTAAATAATAAGCCCGAAGCCCAGTAGCCCCCGAGCCTTAATGCGGGCACGGGAGGCCGAATTAAGGATCGATATCCATAGTAAAATCACAAATTATGTGTAATGACTCTATGTATCCAAGTACTTTACGTCATTAATGCTCGGATCCGCATTGTACAAAACTTTGTTGACCGACCATCGGCTTCCACCTCCTCGGCCAATAGCCGAGGAGTGTTTATCCTACTTTATAAAGCCTTTATGAGGGCAAAGATTTACAACAAACAAGGCAATCTGGCCATACGGTTTTATAAACAAAGGTACGCGGAGAGATATGTTATATTACTATTTAAGAAATGTCTTACAAAGAAAATAGTCCCGCTATCGGTTCCTTTCTTTATGTTGTCATGCTAAACATGATCATGAAACCTCAGCTCCAATGTAAGAGCAAAATATTGAGGATTTAGTTTGGGAGGCCAGTTACTAGACCCCGGTAGTGTTCGGCGACAGTCGAGGTCAAGCCGGAAACACTTCGGCCAATTTTATGAATGGCCCGTCATTTAATATAGTCATCGGATCGCTGACCAATTTACACCTATTGTGACAGTTAGTTTTTGGCTTTCTCCACTGAGGTGCTTGACCATGCGAGATGGAAGCACAATTGCAGTGGTTCCCCCTTTGCACACCTAGCCGAACAAAGCGGAACATAGGAGGCAAGCGCAGGAGCCGGGCAACCCAACTATTGACCGAAGACACAATTCAAAACCGATGCATATATAGCAATATCCGAGAATGTTTTTGCCGAATATCTAAAGGTGTCCGGCGTTGCACTTGCGAGACTTGTGCTGAAAACACACAAATAGTTTAAAAGTGCCATGGGATCGAAAAGCCAAAAAACTTATTCAAAAGGTTAATGTCCGAACTAGATCAAGTGTTCGGTGCCAATCCGAAAATTGCACTTTAGAAAAAAAAGGTGCTTCTGTCGTGCTTTAACATGACCCATCCTATCTCAAGACTTCAAGAGGGTCAGCCTACGGCTTCAGTCTCCCATCCCGAAGGCGGAGTACTTCTCATTAGGCCAGTTTAGAAAACTAAACTCTAGCAGTTTTGAGAGAGAAATTAGGCTCCCGGCTAGTGACCGCACACTCGTGTCGAGAAAAGGAGTGATAAATAATAATAAAAACTTTGCAATGACTAAGAAGAAAATCACTTATTATGAAACGGCTCAAATAAACATAAGAGCCCCCAAGTGACTTGGGTAAAAGTTGACTATATAATGTAAGGTGACATGTAGAATGCCTTCTAGCCGGATTGTAGATCGTTTGTCGTAGCGGACCTTTTCGCTTCAACCTCTGGACCCAATAGTCCGGAGTGTGTCCGAATACACTCGCGGTTATAAAAACCGGGGCATGCGTGGAGACCAGGCGTAGGGGTCATTAGTGCTTTATCAGACAAGTGCCCAACTAGTTATGTTATATTACATGGTTAGTAAGAAACATCTTCCAGGGAGAATAGTTCCGTTAGGGGTTCCTTTCCTTGGGAGGCATATGCCCTAAAGTGCATGTCCGAACTGCGAAAAGAGCAGAAAAACATCTGGGGGAAGGTAAATGAATAGGTAAGAAATCATCTTTTAGTTCACCAACCGAATATTCCCTTAAGAACGCTAGCTTTCGGCTTCACCCAGTCTGAGGTACACATCCGGCTGACCCGGTAGTAACAATCACAGAGGTGCTCCCTTTACCACCTAGCCGAACAATCGGGAACGTTGGGGTAAGCACAGGAGCCAGGCAACCCAGCTTGGCCAAAACTTAAGTCATATCGATGCATATAATGGTGACTAAAAGGTACATGCGGAAGTGTGACACATGTGTTGGGCATAAAGCCCGAATTAATAAGCTTTTGTTAAAGAAGCCCCCAGGTATAATGAGCGCGGGTAGCGCGTCAAGTATGTGTAAACAAAGTTTGGACAAGGAAAATTTTTACAAGCAACTTTTTTTCCAAAAAAGTATAATGCTTGGTCGAACCGAACACAAGTTAAAAATTTAAAACTTTGAGCATGAAGGCAACTTAGCTGGTTAATGTGTTCGGTATTGACGACGCGGTCCGAGCTTGATGCGGGACAAGTTTCCATCCCCCAAGCCGGTCCCGAGGTGGCGGAGCAAAGAGCTCGGCACTCCGAAGTGGTGATATAGCACGGCCAATGCAGGTCGGCAGAGTGATGCCGAAGTCCCTCGCATGGGGTAATGAAGTGTTGACGAAGCCCCCCGTCCAGCCGAGGTGACGTCAAAGGATATAGTCCGGCTGGATCATTTTCCTGTGCATAAAAAATAGTGCAAACCAGAGATAATAATAATAATAATAATAATAATAATAATAAATCGTTGCATAATAAATAATTTATGCAAAGTGAGTAATAAAAGAAATATGGCCTGGCGCCGAAGTCGATGTCGATGCAGGTCGTCGGCGTAATGCAATAAAGGCATGGCAAAGCCTGGATTCATAGGTCGGTCCGAGTTCTGGATGCGACGTTCGCCGGACTATGTACGGAAACTGACCGAACCATCATGCGACCGTCGATAATGCGGCCACCATTTGATAGACCTGTGTGCATATGATGGACAAACCAGAGTAATAATTCCTTGGGAAAAATTAACCCAAACAAGCAAAAAGAATTACTAGGATTAATAGCACTTGGTTTATTTGTTGTAGCAATCCGAAGGAAGGTGATTCCCAAAATTGGGACTCGATCCGCGCACCCATCGCCTGGTCGGCTAGTGAAGCCGAAGTGTCCAGAGGAGGTTGGTGAAGAGATGGCGAAGCCCCTGTTCCAGCCGAGATGTCGAAGTAGGTCGGCGTGATGGACACCAGCTTGAAGAAGCGATAGTGCGGCCCTGCCGATGCAGGTCATGACGTGGTCGATGCCGGCTTGATGAAGCGACCGTGCGGCGATGCCGGTATGCCCGCTCCGTGTAATCCGTGGGGCGGCGATGTTGGTGATGATTTATCCTTCGCGATGCCGGACGCTTGTTCGGCTTGCCAAGATGATGATCCGAAGAAGTTGAGCTTGTCTCAACAAAGTGACAACGTGTCTAGCGTAGGTCGGCAGCCGTGGAGCAATATTGCCGGACTGGTTTGACACCAGCATGATATTTAAGATCATGTTCAAAAGATCTTTAGTGGGATGTGTTCGGGAACAAAACACAATACCCCATACAATACTTCCTTCAAAAAGGATGTCCGAAATCCCGTTCATAAAAAAGACGAACTCGGGTCGGATTCGTTTTCGCGCAAAAAACAGATCCAAAAAGTGATGCACTAATCGGAAGGTCCCCGGAGTTTGGACGGTCGGATCGAGCTGAATTTTTGGCAGGTGGTAGATAAGGAAATTCCGCAGCAAATCAATGGTTGGATCCTCCAAAGGACATCCGAGCTAGATGCTGGATACCACGCCCTAAACTCGTCCGGATTCTCGTCCAGATTCAACAGGGCTCCGGTATATCGGAGATTGCCGGAGATTCCTCCATCGGAACTCGACGAAATTTTTGCAGGGTTGTTGTAGACTTAATTCCGCATAATTCCACCGAAGTAATCGTTTAGGGACACTCGAGAAGGCGGTGGCGATGTTTACAACTTTGCTGTCTAGAAAAACAGCACGGTCGCCTGAGGGCAATGTTGACGTTGAGCCCCCGAGCTCCATGGATGACTCCTCCATGATCTTGATAGAGATCGGAGTTGGTGTTGATGAAGGCCTTCATCCGAACATGACGATCGAAGGTAGGGCGCAGTCCTCGGTCAAGCCAAGGTGACCAGTCGAGCTGGTGACGAAGAAGCCGACGTCGCAGTTGACCTGCAGTCGAGCCATTGATCCTTTCGCCGATCACAAAGCGGAACTCTCAATGAAAGCACCAATGTCGGTGTTAAAACCGGCGGATCTCGGGTAGGGGGTCCAAGCAGTGCGTCTTAGGATCAATGGTAACAGGAGACAAGGGACACGATGTTTACCCAGGTTCGGGCCCTCTTGATGGAGGTAAAACCCTACGTCCTGCTTGATTAATATTCATGATGTGGGTTACAAGAGTAGATCTACCACAAGATCAAGGAGGCTAAACCCTAGAAGCTAGCCTATGGTATGATTGTTGTATATCTGTCAAATAGCCTGGCCCTGGTTTAAACGCACCAGAGCCTAGGATAAGAAGAGTCCTAGCCGAATACGCCGGTGGGGGAGGAGTCCTTGTCTTGATCGCCAAGTCTTGTGGATTCTTCCTTGTATGTGGCAGCTGTCCGGACTGGCCCATGAGTATACGACCCTGGGGGTCCTCGGCCCAATCTAACCGATTGGGGGACGATGTGGTGAGTACCCCCTAGTCCAGGACACCGTCAGGGACTAATGCGTTTGTGAGAATTGCAGGATAACGCAGGTAGTGTCCCTCATTGATTCGGTTTACCTACCGGAGATGACCCCTAAAAATGTATGAAGACATTGAACACAATGGTGGTGTGTGAAGATATTCACATTGAAGACTATGACATGAGAAGACATTGAGTGAAGACTATGGAGCGCGAAGACTGAGTTGTTTCGTTGTTTCCTTTTCTTCTTTGTTGAGTCATAGGAACCACCGTACTGTTAAGTGGGGTCCAAGTGAACAAAGTCAGAGTGACTGAAGTGATGCTCAACCCAAATCCTATGTCTTCGAGCGAAGACAATGAGAGCAAATCTTATCCAGAGCTGGATGAGTCAGCTTTTCTTGTAGCTCAAGTAAAGTTGCCGCGTGTGTTTGAAATCTGACTGTTGGAACACGTGTCAGTTCCTTAGTGACCCAGGGTCATTTTGGACATATCAGGTCGGGATGCCTTGTGGCTATAAATAGCCCACCCCCTACACCATAAATTGGTGGCTGCTCAGAGATAGTTTACGGCTTTTGTCGTTTTGAGAGCAACCCACCTTGAAGCCTTTGATAGAGAAATCCTTGCGAGGACAAAGCCCAAACACCCAGAGACAAAGAGTGTTAGGCATCACTGAAGTCTTTCTGTCTCAGTGACCTGAAGACTTATTACACTTGAGGACTGTGTATCCTCCAGCCGGTTAGGCGTCGCATTCTGAGCATCCAAGAGACATTGTGGATCGCCGGTGAACGAAGTCTGTGAAGGTTCGGAAGTCTACCTTGAAGACTTACCAGAGTGATTGGACGAGCACTGTGTGTCCTTAGCTCAAGGGGAATAAGGAGAAGACGCAGTCCTCTGAGTTGAATCTCAGCCTCCCTAACCAGACGTATAGTTGTCACAACAACTGGTGATGAAGTCATGTACCTGGGGTAGGGTCATGGACCTGTCCAAGATACCCTCCCCGAAGACATCTTTAGAAGAAGCCGTCTTCCAGTCAACCAAGAGGGACTCCACTTGACGGACTGGAAGACACTCGATGAACAAGAAGACACTCGACCATGAAGACTCACTCGACCACCAGGAGTTCAAGATCTACTCTGTATCCAAACGGTCTGTAATTAAGTAGTCTTTATGGTCATGATAACACTTTATGTAAGGCGTTACCAGTAACGCCTGACCTTAATGTACTTTAAACCCTCCGCTACGTGGGCTAGCTGGGGTCTTGGCATCCTCTATATAAGCCACCCCTCTCCACTGGCAGAAGGGTTCGCACCCCTGTAACTCTCACACATATAATCCAGTCGACCGCCTCCGGGCACCAAGACGTAGGGTTGTTACTTCCTTCGAGAAGGGCCTGAACTCGTAAAACACTTGTGTGCACAACTACTCCATAGCTAGGACCTTGCCTCTCCTTAGTACCCCCCTACACTACTGTCAGATTTCGAACCATGACAGTTGGCGCCCACCGTGGGGCAGGTGTCTTAGCGACTTATTGGAGAAGTTGCAATCTTTCCGATTCCCATCATCACGGTTTCAGGAGGAGTTTTGGTTGAGGGCCGCGAGATCCGTCTCCACGCGCTCATGTTCGTCCCTGACGACTCTGCCTGGCTGCAGGAGGCTCCGCTCGACGTGGATGCGCTCCCAGTCCGCAGGGCTACGCACTTTCGAGCATGCGTTTGTAGCGTCCTTTTGCGGCAACCGTCGACTCAGTATCGGCCGGTTTTTGTGTCATCCTCCCTCCCAGCTTCCCGCCGGCGTAAGCTGTCACATCCCTAGCTTTACCCTGGCCATGGACTAGCTTGGTTGTTGCATCATGTTTAAATTCAAATGAAATTTGAAATGGGGATTGCCTAAACCCTAGTACCAAATGGAAATCAAATAGGTTCAACCCAAAAATATTTTCAGTGATCCAAATGGCTTCCAAAAATGTTCATCATTTCTGGAAAATGCTTGAAACCATAACCAGAGGGTTGCACATTTTTTCCATGACATATTTGGTCACTGAATAAAATCATATGTACTTTGCTTTTGGGCATTTAAATGCTAGTAAATATCTTAAATGCCCAAATAATTCTAAAAATAAGTGTGGGCTGTTGGAAATAATCTAAACAGAGCCCCTGATTATTTTCTGGATTTTTAGAGATGCCTAAGTATTTTTAATAAAGCCTCACAGTTACAGAAAAATAGAAAACAGTAATTAAAATAAAAGACACAGCGAGAGAGGGTCACCTGGGCCACTTACCTGGCGGCCCATCTGCACTGGCCCAGCTGACTGGCGCTGCCAGTCGTCGTCTCCACCGCGCCAGAGGGCACCGAGCGTGTGCTCGCCGTGTGCACACACGCGCCCGTGCCACCTCCTGCCTGCTAGCTTGCGTGGCGCCGCGGACAGACCCGCGAGAGCCGTCTGGATCGCTCCGACGCCCCGCCGTTCTCTCCCTCGTCCTCACCCTCTCCCCTGGATCTCTCTCTCTCGCGCCCGACAGCTGCCGTCGCCGCCGTCCACCAATCGCTCGGCCACAGGGCCTCCCTCGCTCCCCCAACTAGCCCACCAGCTGCGCCACTCCATCCTCACCCTCCCCGCCATCTCACGCGACCGGAGAAGCCCCAAGGCGCCGCCCCGCCGTTCTTCCCCTCTTCGGACCCGCCGGTCGCCATCGACGAATTCGTCGGCTCCGGGCCGTCCCCGACCTCGCCAAGCATCCCATCGTGATCACTGTGAGCTCCTACGTCGATTACCCCTCTTCCCCGGCCTCTCCACGCTCCCTAGCCACGGCTCCACCTCCGGCCGAAGCTCTGCTCCGCCATGGCCGCAGCTCGCGTGCTCCCCTTGCTCCGCTCGTTACCCCCCTGCAATAGGCGTGCTCCGGAGCGCCTCCCCTCGTCGCTGCCTTGCTCAGACCCCTCGCCTGTGAGCCCTAGCCGCAACGCCGCACCTTGCCGAACTCCGGCCGCCGCTAAAGGTCGTCGCCGACCACTCTCCGGCCACTCCCCGGCCACGCCACCACCCTGGTTGGATGCGGACGAGCGTCCGCATCCCGTAGTCATGCTCCGCGCGCCAAACGGCGCTCTGTAGGCCATTTCCGAGCCCTCCGTCGCGTCTGGACTCGCCGGCGGCTAAACGCCGGCGCCCGCTGACCCGCTGACCAGCGTGGGTTGACCCACTGCCAGGTTTGACCTCCCCCCCCCTCTCTCACTGACCTGCGGGCCCCGCCCGGCTAATTAGGCTAGGATTAGTATTAACTAAATATTAGTTAGTTTAATAGACACTGACAGCAGGGCCCCACCTGTCATTGACACTAAACAGCTCTGGGTCACTGACCAGTGGACCCCACTGGTCAGGTTTGACCCGGACCAGCCCCTGTTGACTATGCTGAGGTCAGCATGACCTAGTGCTGACGCAATAATTCCTTTCTGGAATTTAGATAATTATTAAATGATTTATAAATTCCAGAAAATAACGAAAACTTCTAAAATTCATAGAAAATTAACCGTAACTCCAAATTTAATAAATCATATATGAAAAATCATCAGAAAAATTCAAGGAATCCATCTGTACCATTTTCATGCATGTTAGAACAACTTATCACTACTGTTTAGGACAAATGAAGTGAATGGCATTTGAATAATCACATATGGAGTTTGAATTTGAATCTTGTATTCAAACCAACTTCATTTAATCTGTTGCTAGTTGCATTAGCCCAAAACACATTCATTTTGCCATGTCTTGATCATGCATCATATTGTGCATTGCATTGATTGTGTTCTTTTCTGTATTTGCCGGTATTTGTCCCCTCTCGATAGACGTGTACCGATGATGTGATCGTTGACACTGATGAAGACTCAATGTTATCTTCAGAAGTGCCAGGCAAGCAAAACCCCCTTGTTCATTCCGATACAATCCTACTCTCTCGCTCCTGCTCTCTTTTAATGCATTAGGACAACACCGATTCATCTGTTACTTGCTGCGGTAGCTGAACCCCTTCATCCTCTGCATGACCTGTCATTGCCACAGTAAATAGATGAAACCCACTAGCATGAGTAGGAGTTGTTTGAGCCCTGTTGTGCCTACTCATTCATGTTTGTTTGTCATGCCTGCTACTGCTTAGAGTTGAGTCAGGTCTGATTCATCGGGGATGAATCAGAGGCGTGTGAACATGTCCTACTGTGTGTGAGCTAAGTGTGTGAACACGATTTGGTAAAGGTAGCGGTGAGAGGCCATGTAGGAGTACATGGTGGGTTGTCTCATTGTAGCCGTCCTCAGGAACTGAGTTCTGTGTTTGTGATCCATGATTCAGCTACTACCATACATTGGGCCCTGAAATATGACCCCGCTCGACTTCTTATTCACCCTTGTCCTCTGTCCAGGAGTTGCAAGTAGTTTCTGGTGTTTGTAGTATGCTGGAGGTCGTGGACAGCGCTGACCGTAGGGGTGGGCTGTGATGCGGTAGGCACGTGGCCGGGTAAACCGGGCGCCCGTTTGGTGTCACGGAACCCTGTTCACATCGTTTGGGGCTGTGAGCGAAACTCCGGCCGGATCTCCTCATGCATGGAACCCGAATAGGCGATAAACCTGGACTAGAGACTTGAGTGTTTGGGTAGGTCGTGGTCTACACCCACGTCGGCTTTCGTTTGAAGTCTGCCGAGCACATGTCGTGTGCAGACGCTAAGTGGTGGAAACATGTATGAAGAAGTACACCCGTGCAGGGTTATCATCATCTATTCGAATAGCCGTGTCCGCGGAAAAGGACTTCTGGGTTGCTTATATCAGTTCATAGACAAGTGAAAGTGGATACTCTAAAATACGCAAGATAAGCGTGAGTGCTATGGATGGCGTTCTCGTAGGGAGACGGGAGCGGATCCATAGTGGTGTATTGATATGGTGAATATGTGGACTCGTGTGCGCCACCTCAAAAGAGTTATTTGCAGTCGTAGTTCAGGATAGCCACCGAGTCAAAGCTGGCTTGCTGCAGTCAAACTCCACCATCCCCTTTGTTGATAATGATGCATATGTAGATAGATCTGATGTAAGTCTTGCTGGGTACATTTGTACTCACGTTTGCCTATTTTACATTTTTGCAGAGAGACTTCAGTCTCACTAGTAGTTCCACGTGGACTTCGACGTTTAGCTTGATACCTCAGCTACGATCTTGTGCCCTCGGCAGGATCTGATAGATAGTCAGGCTTCTCAGCCTTTTTCATTTATAGATGTCTGTACTCAGACATGATAGCTTCCGCTTGTGCTTTGACTTGTATGCTCTGATTGTTGGGTCGTGAGACCCATGTTTGTAATATCTCGCTCCTCGGAGCCTATTGAATAAACTACTTGAGTCGTAGAGTCATTTTGTGATGCCATGTTGTATTGCACATATCGAGCATATTGTGTGTATGTTATTGAAATGCTTGGTATGTGTGGGATCTGACCATCTAGTTGTTTAGCCCGCTACAGCCCGGTTCACCGGAGTCCTGCTAGCCCAGTGCTATAGTCTGGATTCACTCGCTGATGACCGACACGTTCGATGCTGGGTCATGGATGCCTGTCCCTGTAAGTTTGTGCCACTTTGGGTTTACGACTAGCCATGTCAGCCCGGGCTCCTTATCATATGGATGCTAGCGACACTATCATATACGTGTGCCAAAAGGCGCAAACGGTCCCGGGCAAAGGTAAGGCGACACCCATGGGAATACCGTGCGTGAGGCCACAAAGTGATATGAGGTGTTACGTGCTAGATCGATGTGGCATTGAGTCGGGGTCCTGACAGCGTTGGTATCAGAGCTTGACTGCATGTAGGATTACCAAGCCAAACTGGTCGAAGTTGAGTCTAGAAATTCTTTAGTTATATAAGGGAATTGATTGTGGGATGGAACGTAAGGCTCTTTTTACTCCTTATACCTCATGGCCTTCTGATCTGAGTCATCATCTTATCTTTCCTACGGGGATTAAGAACTAGGCTATCTCTTCTTTCTATTAGGATCACGTGTTACTAATCCGTAGACTCATAGATTGTTGGACTTAAGCCTCGTTTCAGTTCCTATTACTTCTGTATGTTAACTGTTGATCTCCAAACCTTGATATTGTGCTTCTGAGTGGTTATGCCACCATTTTTGTGAATGTCTCAAATCTCTTCTGAGCATTTACAGCCGTTATGCTGTCCGAGTCATCTCAGGTCTCTAAACAGTCTGATGGACTTGCAAATTCCTTCCTCCCGTTTCAATGTTCCTCTGGGCCAGATTAACCACACTAATCAGTGAGTTGAGGTACTCTGTTACCTTGACATATATGTTGGAGATATTATTATGACCCTAGGTGTCTTAGGGGATCATCTAGTAATTTAGTCATGATTTGTGTTCCCAGTGTGATGATTCTGGCCTTTATTCCCGAAAGCGTCCCGTGATGCTGCTTAGGAGTAGGTATTCTACTCCTGGGTTTTGAACCCGAGATTCACCCTACTTACTTCATGTTGATAGTAATTGCTAGCTCCCTTAGGTTATTAGTAACCTTTGCGATAGTCCTTGAAGTCCGTGGTATCTTCTTCTTCCAAATACCATGAACTACTTATGGCAGAAGTTCCTCGTTGAACTGAACGATCACAACAAGAGTGCTCTCGATGAGTTCTCCATGATATATTGTGGCTCTGCCAGTTCTACCTTTCTGCATGGGATATCCGGAAGAAATATGTTGAACTTCGTAAGACATGCTAATCTATGCATCCACAACTCAGAAAGTTATATGTTCCTTTGAGTTGTCTCTCTTTAGTTGTCTTCCGACCCTCGTCTATCAATTGATAGTCAAGAGTATGCGTGCGTTCGTTTATCGATGCCTATTACTCTTCTGGTCCGTCAAGCCATTCTATCGCGGAAAGACTAGGAGAAACAAACTCTAGTACCTCTTCCATATCCAGGATTGGGTCAAAGAAGTTGTGCTTCGCAGATCAAATTGCTAATCCAGCTTTTGTTCTGTTCTACCTTGGAGTATTACCATCTTTATATCGGGATTGTTATAGGAATGGCACACCATCCTATGAACTCTTGGTACAGTGATACTTCTTGCCATCATTGTTCATTCCTCGGTTCCTGTGTTATTGTAACCGGAATGCCGACAAGTGAATCGTGGTGTGTGAAATCAATACTGCTAGCAACTCCGTTGCTTGGTAGTTAAATGGACAACAACCTCATTTTTAGCGTGCTGATTATTGAGTCATCATTCTAAGATTGATCGTGCTACCTAGTCCTTACTCCTGGTGCATTTTTCAATCAATGAGTTAGGATTTTGTCAAGTCCTCACTCATTTGATCATATCGTCTTGCCCTCAAAAGCGAGATTGTTCTCGAGCTTAGTAACATATCGGTGGTTCGTGATTTCTCGAAGATCTTCTCGGAGGTATTACCAGGTTGTTACCTGACCGCTATGTTGAGCTCGTGATCAAGTTGGTTTCTTGTAAACCACCCTTTCTCCAAGAATCTGTGTTGGATACCCCTGAGCTAGTTGGTTAAGCTAAACGACAACTTGGAGACTTGGAAGATAAAAGCTTGCCTGACTTAGTTCGTTCCAAAGGGATATTCTTGTGTAGTGTGTGTTGAAGAAAGATGATATCTTCATCGATTGGTCCCTGTGATCAATTGCTGGACCTATTGTCTTATCAATCCCTTGATTTGAGTGTGGGCTATCGTCAAATCAAATTAGTACCAACGATGCTCGTAGTGTTGTCTTACTCGTGGTTGACTCCTCGAGCATACACCATTACATTTTTGGTCTGACCAATGCTATCACCATGTTCACCTAGTCGTGGAATTCCATCTTCATGGAAATCTCGATGATCTGTTGTTGAGCCCATCAACATCATTTTGTCTTCTCCGTAATTCTGCTGAACATTAAGCTAGTGTTGGAAACTTTTGGAAGCATTTTCTTCATGCTAGCTCATGAAGTACTTGTTTGATGAAAGGAGTGACTTCCTCTTATACACGTGCATTTGGTGAAAGTTGCCGCCATGAATTTGAGAAAGATTGTTTTTGTTTTCCTCTGGAATCATCCCAAATCATTCATGCACACGTGCGAAGTATTTTGTGGTCTGGAGACTTGCAACCTTCATTCCATATGTGTCCCGAGCACACCAAGCCACTGATTGATTTGTTCAAGGAGAAGAAGTTCCTTCATAAGAGCTAATCATATGACTTATGCAAGGACTTCGTTATCCACGGTGATGGTTCCCCACCTGAACTCGGTTGTGTTTTGTTGTAAGACTACCATGTGATAATGTTTGTCTGGGACAACGTGTTCACATGTGTGTAGCAGAACCAGCTCATGTTTTGGAGCTTGCTATCATAGTTCATTCCCCGAGAATCTCGCAACGTCATCTCGTCGATTTGTGTTGCAAACTTTCGTTTTTCTTCCTAGACTCGATGAGTCTGGAATATCCTGACAGCAACCAGATCTGAATCTCAGGCAGACTTGATGGTTGGAACATTTCCCCAAGAACTATAATATTGGTCCCTTGATAACCGGTAAATTGGATGTCGCGGCCAACACACCCCGCCGGGAGACCTAATATTGTAGTATCTTGGTTGGAGAAGCTGGCCACCTCCCCATAGGGATTTCGTAGGATTTACCCCCTAGTTGCCCTATGGATTTTTGTGTTCCTGAAGTCCGACCTTTACTTGATGTTCTAGATACCAAACCATTTCAATGAATGGGATACGCTAGCACATCAAGGAGAACATTAGAAGCGGAGTGCTAAATGTCTCTCGGTCGATCATCCAGATTTCGTCCCCTTGGCCTCGCTAAGGTGAAATCTGAGAAAGTGTTATCTTTCTTTGTATCTGCATCATCCATCATCATTTATCATGGTAGCAAGTTGTGTTGCCGGGATCCTTGACACGGATATTGGTAAAATCTTGATGATTATGGAAGTGCTCAAGTTCTTGAGAGCATGCGCAAGTGCTAGGTCTGATCGTCGACATTAGCTGTATAGTGCTCTCAGTTTCCTCGGCAATGCTATGACCTTTTCAAACAATGAATTCACTCTCTATTGTTGGGTTCTTCCCCAGTTACCAGAATCATTCCCAGCATTTGCATTTTGTTCCCAGCTTGCACCGCCAATGTGCCATTCCACCATGGGTCTCTTCCATTTCCGGTGATAAGCAAACTCATCCATTACGTTGTCTTCAACAAGGTAATCCACATCATCCAAGTCCGAGTATGCCATTCTACCGAACCCCTCCAAACGATCGCTCGAGATTTTCCTTAGGCTGGTATAAAGAGTTTCAATGATCTCTGAATCAAAGGTAATTCTTTTTGCCACTTAAGGGGATATTTCCACAAGTCACCTTCCCTAAGGTGCCCCGTTATGGTATCATGGCAATTCAACTCCTCGCTACGTTGACAACCGATCACCACATTCTTAAGTCTGGAATTGTTGTCTACCTGGTGAACCCTCGTCATCTGTTCCACTCCATCCCTCTAGATGTGTATCTCGTGTCTCAGCTCGAGAGATGCTGCTATGCCTCATCCCATGAGTTGATCCTGAGTTGTTCGGTCTTCTCGAAGATCGATTGTTCTAGAGTTTTCCTTTCTTCTCGTTGTCATGTTGGCTGGAGTTCTCAAAGCAAGACGTCGAGACAAAGATGAGGATCAAATCAACACTCTTGTGATGTGCAACCTGGATCGTGAAGATTATGTTAATTTGCGTTCCCCCTTCATCCTACCCTACGCTTGAATCTCGGGTCGAGATTCTTGTTTAGTGGGGGTGAGTTGTCATAGCCCTAGAATTTGTTTGTCATTAGTTGCATCAAGGCATTCATGCATCATGTTTGAAGTTCATGAAATTTGAAATGGGGAGGACCAAGCCCTAGCACCAAAGCAATGCAAATAGGTTCAACTTCAAAATATTTTTCAAAGAACCCAAATTGGTTTGCAAAAATGTTCATGATTAATGGAAAAGGGTGAAAACCATTTCCAGAGATGATGGATATTTTTCCAAGACATTTTTGGATTTTTGAGTAAACCATATTGTATTTGACTTTGGGCATTTAAATACTATAAATAATTTAAATGTTCAAATAAATGTTGGAAATTGGTAAGGGTCACTGAAATAATTCAGAAAGCGCCCATAATTGTTTCTAGGATTTTATTAAATGATTTGATATTTTAAATCAAATCAAAAACAAATTGCAGAAAATAGAAAAGAGGAAACAGAGAGAGAGAGAGAGTACTTACCTGGCGCCTACCTGTGCGGCCTGCTGCAGAAGCCGGCCCAGCCCACCACTACAGCCCTCCGTCGTCTTCCTCCCCTCGCCCCGAAGCAGCTGCGTGCTCGCACGCGCACGGCCGCGCGGCCACCTCCTGCTTGCCGACGAGCCCCTGGACGCGTGGACGACTCCCGCAGGCCGTCCCAATCCCGCTGACCGTTTCGCTCACTCTCCCCCCTCGACCCTCCCTCCTCTGCTCCCTCTCTCCCGCCCGGACCGAACGGAGCCGCCGCCACCGACGAGCTCCCTCACGGCCACCGCCACCCCCACGCCTCACCGACGGCCCAGGGAGCTCCGCCTCGATCCCCTCTTCCTCCCCACTGAGCCAAGCCCCTCGGGAAGCCTTGCATCCCCTCCACGCCATCGTCTTCGTCCTCGACCGCCGCCGATGGTCGCCGTCGATTCGCCGCCGTTCGTGCTTCCCCGAGCTCGCTGACCCTCCCTGCATGATCCCTGTGAGCCCCTGCTTCGTTTCCCCCTAACCCCATGTCCGATTTCGAGCTCTAGCCGCCCCCTCTACCGGAGCCGAGATGCTCCGCCGCACGGGCGCGTCGCCGGCGAAACCCCGGTGACCATTTGGTCATGGGCGTGCACCCGTTGTGCTTGCCGCGACCCGTAGAGCCCCTCCAGCGCCTCAGCTCCCTCGTTTGTGAGCAGCAGCGTCGAAATGCCCGACGCCCGAACTCCGGCCGCCGCCAGGAGCCCGTTTTCGGCGAACCCCGGCCTCCCTGTGCCCACCTGCGTGCGCCACTAGATGCGCGGGAGCACGGGCTCCCTCTTGGTGAGCAGCAGCGCCATCCCGAGCAACTCCGGCGAGGTTCCGCCGCCGCCATGGTCGCCGGCGTCACTAGCCGACGTGGCCGCGTGATTAGCACTAATCACGGCCAGCTAACCTCCCCAGAGCCGCTGACGTATGGGCCCCACGCCCTTATTTAATCCTTATCATTTTCTGTTACGTTTAACCTAACCACCGTGGGCCCACACGTCAGCTTTGACCAAGCTGACGTGGCTGTTGACCTGGTCCCACCTGTTAGTGTCACTAACCAGCACTAGTCACTGACCAGTGGACCCCACTGGTCAGGTTTGACCCGGACCAGCCCCTGTTGACCCGCTGACGTCATGATGATGTCAGGCTGACGCGATAATGAATTACTGGAATTATTTTAATTCTAAATATTCAGGAAATTCCAGAAAATTGTATAAACTTCAATAAATCATAGTAAATCAACCGTAAGTCAGAATTAAATAAATTATATATGAAAAATTATCAGAAAAATTCAAGGAATCCATCTGTACCATTTTCATGCATGTTAGAACAACTTATAGCTGCTGTTTAGCACAAATGAGATAAGTGGCATTTGAATTTCACATATGGAGTTTGGATCTGAACTTAGGGTTCAAGCCAACTTCATTTAACTTTGTTGCTAGCTGCATTAGCCCAAACCACAGCATATTGCCATGTCACACTCATGCATCATATTGTTGCATTGCATTGATTGTGTTCTTTCTCTGTTGCCGGTGATTGTCCCCTCTCGATAGACGTGTACCGCCTATGTGACCGATGACACCGATGAAGAGCTATATTATCTTCAGAAGTGCCAGGCAAGCAAAACCCCGTTGTTCATTCCGATACAATCCTACTCTCTTGCTCCTGCTCTCTTTTACTGCATTAGGACAACAACGATTCATTTGTTACTTGTTGCGGTAACTGAACCCCTTTATCCTTTGCATGACCTGTCATTGCCACAGTAAATAGATGAAACCCACTAGCATGAGTAGGAGTTGTTTGAGCCCTGTTGTGCCTACTCATTCATGTTTGTTTGTCATGCCTGCTACTGCTTAGAGTTGAGTCAGGTCTGATTCATCCGGGATGAATCAGAGGCGTGTGAACATGTCCTACTGTGTGTGAGCTAAGTGTGTGAACACGATTTGGTAAAGGTAGCGGTGAGAGGCCATGTAGGAGTACATGGTGGGTTGTCTCATTGCAGCCGTCCTCAGGAACTGAGTTCTGTGTTTGTGATCCATGACCAGTTACTACCACACATTGGGTTCCGGTAACTCGACCCCTCTCGACTTATTAATCAACATGATCTCTGTCCAGTACTTGCAACTAGTTTCTGGTGTTTGTAGGTAGTGTTAGTAGTCTACCAAGTGGCACCCGGTACAGGTGGGCTTGGGACAGACTAGGCACAGTGGCACGGTGTACCAAGTGGCACCCGGATGGTGGGCTTGGGAACCCTGCTCACATCGTTTGGGGCCGTGAGCGACACCCCGGCCGGATCTCCTTGCGGATGGAACCGGAATAGGCGATAAACCTGGACTAGAGACTTGTTCGGTTAGTCAGGTCGTGGCCGACTCCCTCGCCCGGCTTCCGCTTGAAGGTTGCCGAGGTACATGACGTGTACAAGGCGATAAGTGGCGAGAGCGTGTGTGAAGAAGTACACCCCTGCAGGGTTAGCATCATCTATTCGAATAGCCGGATTCCTCGGATATGGAAACTTGGACCCCTTGCATAGTTCATAGACAAGTGAAAGTGGATAATCTAAAATACGCAAGATAAGCGTGAGTGCTATGGATGGCGTTCTCGTAGGGAGACGGGAGCGGATCCATAGTGGTGTATTGATATGGTGAATATGTGGACTCGTGTGCGCCACCTCAAAAGAGTTACTTGCAGTCGTAGTTCAGGTTAGCCATCGAGTCAAAGCTGGCTTGCTGCAGTTAAACTCCACCACCCCCTTTGTTGATAATGATGCATATGTAGATAGATCTGATGTAAGTCTTGCTGGGTACATTTGTACTCACGTTGCTTAATTTATGTTTTTGCAGAGAAACTTCAGTCTCACTAGTAGTTCCACATGGACTTCGACGTTTAGCTTGTTACCTCAGCTACGATCTTGAGCCCTCGGCAGGATCTGATAGATAGTCAGGCTTCTCAGCCTTTTTCATTTCTAGATGTCTGTACTCAGACATCATAGCTTCCGCATGTGCTTTGACTTGTATGCTCTGATTGTTGGGTCATGAGATCCATGATTGTAATATCTCGCTCCTTGGAGCCTATTGAATAAATACTTAAGTTGTAGAGTCATGTTGAGATGGCATGTTGTATTTGCACATATCGAGCATATTGTGTGTATGTTATTGAAATGCTTGGTATGTGTGGGATCTGACAACCTAGTTGTTTATCCTTGGTAGTCTCTCTTACCGGGAAATGTCTCCTGGTGTTTCCACCGAGCCACGGTAGCTTGCTACTGCTCCGGAACACTTAGGCTGGCCGGCATGTGTCCTTCTTCGTTCCTGTGTCTGTCCCTTTGGGGAAATGTCACGCGATGAATACCGGAGTCCTGTTAGCCCGCTACAGCCCGGTTCACCGGAGTCCTGCTAGCCCAGTGCTACAGCCTGGATTCACTCGCTGATGACCGACACGTTCGATGCTGGGTCATGGATGCCTGTCCCTGTAAGTTTGTGCCACTTTGGGTTTACGACTAGCCATGTCAGCCCGGGCTCCTTATCATATGGATGCTAGCGACACTATCATATACGTGTGCCAAAAGGCGCAAATGGTCCCGGGCAAAGGTAAGGCGACACCCGTGGGAATACCGTGCGTGAGGCCACAAAGTGATATGAGGTGTTACATGCTAGATCGATGTGGCATTGAGTCGGGGTCCTGACAGAAGGATTCCAGTCGACCCCAGGGAACGAGGCTTTGATGCGAGATCCATCATCGTTCAAGGTCTGGTCGACCGGAACAGAGCCCACAGAGAGGGTAATGACAAAGATGTACCCACCAGAAGTCGAGTGCATGTCTCCGGACCAGAGTGTTTCAGTAGAGCCATCAGAGCCGCGGTGATTCCTCCCAACTTCAGGTTGGCGACTGGAGTCAGCAAGTTCAACAGTGAGTCCAAGCCTGATACTTGGCTTGAGGACTACCGAGTGGCTGTTCAGATCGGCGGCGGAAATGACAAGGTGGCCATGAAGCATCTGCCTCTTATGTTGGAAGGGTCAGCGAGAGCATGGCTGAATCAGTTGACACCCAGCAGCATTTACACGTGGGAAGACCTCTCCCCAGTGTTTGTCAGGACGTTCGAAGGAACGTGCAAGCGACCAGCAGGACTGACAGAGCTGCAATCTTGTGTGCAGAAGTCGAATGAGACTTTGAGGGATTACATCCAGAGATGGATCACACTACATCACACGGTAGAGAATGTATCTGATCACCAGGCAGTTTGCGCCTTCAAGGAGGGCGTAAAATACAGAGAGCTAAGCCTGAAATTTGGTCGAACCGGAGACATGTCTCTAAGTCGAATGATGGAAATAGCCACCAAATATGCTAATGGTGAGGAAGAGGATCGGCTCCGGAGCGGCAAGCACAAGCCAGTCGCCCAGGACACCGGAGGCAGAAATTCCAGTTGGAAGCAAAAGCGGAAGACCGAGCCAGCCGCTCCTGGAGAAGCCTTGGCCCTAAATCAAGGAAAGTTCAAAGGGAAGCCCAAAGGTCCTTGGAACCCCACGAAAGTAAAGGATAAAGAAGGAAATGACGTGATGGATTTGCCATGTCACATCCACACCAAGAAAGATGAAGAGGGTAACTTCATTTACCCGAAGCATACCACTCGACAGTGTCGACTCTTGATACAGCAGTTCCAAGGGAAGCAGTCCAAGAACAAAGAAAAAGAGTCAGACAAGGTTGAGGGCAAAGAGGACAGTGACGAAGAATATCCGCAAGTCAATTCCACCCTGATGATTTTTGCTGACATTGAAAGCAAAAACCGACTGAAAGAGATAAACTGAGAGCTGAATATGGCTGCTTCGGCAACCCCAAATTATCTGAAGTGGTCTCAAACCGCCATTACATTCGACTAGTCAGACCACCCAACGCACATTGCCACCCCTGGGAGGCAGGCTCTGGTGGTCGACCCGGTCGTCGAAGGGACTCGACTGACCAAAGTACTGATGGATGGCGGTAGTAGTCTGAATATATTATACGCAGAGACACTGGAGGGGATGGTCATTCTGATGTCCAGGCTCAGCACGAGTAATATGAGTTTCTATGGAGTCATTCCTGGCAAGAAAGCCGCTTCACTCGGCCAGATTGCTCTTGATGTGGTTTTTGGCGTTTCCAAGAACTTCTGCAAAGAGAAGCTGACATTTGAGGTTGTAGATTTCCAGAGTGCCTACCATGCTATTTTGGGCAGGCCTGCTTATGCACGTTTTATGGCTCGACCATGTTACGTGTACCTCAAATTGAAGAGTGCCAGGCCCTAAAGGCGTGATAACTGTCACTGGCAATCGCAAGAAGGCAGAAGAGTGCTTCCAGAAAGGCTCGAAGATCGCCGATGCTCAGATGGTGGCAGAAGAGTGGCAGGAACATCAGAGGAATGCAGACCCGAGTGATTTGTTGCGAGTGAAGAAGCCTGCCACGGAATCAGCGTTCCAGTCGTCCGGTGAGACAAAACCAGTTCATATCCACCCGACCGACCCCAACACTGCTCCGACTCATATCTCCACAACACTCGACCCCAAATAGGAAGAAGCGATCATCCAGTTCCTCCGTGAGAACTGGGACATCTTTGCATGGAAACCTTCTGACATGTCGGGTGTACCCAGGGGACTGGCTGAGCATCGTCTGCGAGTCGATTCAAAGGCAAAACCTGTGAAGGAACATCTGCGACGGTCAGCCGTCCAGAAAAGGAAGGCCATTGGCGAAGAGGTGGCTCGGCTCCTAGCAGCAGAGTTTATCTGAGAAATCTACCACTCCGAGTGGCTCGCCAATGTTGTCATGGTCCCCAAAAAGGAAAAGTCACTTCGCATGTGCATTGACTTTAAAAATATCAATCAGGCCTGCACGAAAGATCATTTTCCTCTTCCCCGCATCGACCAAATAGTCGACTCGACTACGGGATGTGAGCGACTGTCTTTCCTAGACGCTTATTCCGGGTACCATCAGATTCGTCTGTTTGGACCCAATGAGATTAAAACAGCCTTCATCACCCCATTCGGGTGCTTCTATTTGGTCACCATGCCATTCGGCCTCAAGAATGCCGGAGCCACAGTCATGAGGATGATTCAGAAGTGTTTGCTCACTCAGATCAGTCGGAATGTGGAAGCATACATGGATGACATTGTGGTCAAGTCACGGAAAGGTTCCGACCTGCTGACTGACCTCGCTGAAATGTTTGCCAACCTCATGAGGTATGATATCAAGCTTAACCCATCCAAGTGCACATTCGGAGTTCCTGGTGGAAAGTTACTCGGTTTTCTCGTTTCCGAACGAGGAATCGATGCAAACCCAGAGAAAGTGGGCACTATACTCCGAATGAAACGACCTGTGCGTGTGCACGATGTTCAAAAGCTTATTGGTTGCTCGGCCGCTTTAAGTCGATTCATCTCTCGTCTCGGTGAGAAGGCATTGCCTCTTTACCGACTGATGAAGAAGTCAGACAAGTTCGAGTGGACTCCTGAAGCTGATGCAACATTTGCAGAGTTAAAAACCTTGCTTTCCACCCAGCCGGTGCTTGCTGCCCCGATTAGCAAAGAGCCTTTGCTGCTTTACAATGCAGCCACAGGACAAGTCGTCAGTACTGTACATACAGTCGAGCGGGAAGAAGAAGGGAAAGCCTTCAAAGTTCAGCGCCCTGTGTATTACATTTCTGAAGTCCTAACCCCATCAAAGCAAAGATACCCTCATTATCAGAAGCTTGTATATGGGATTTATATGACCACGAAGAAAGTTGCTCACTACTTCTCTGACCATATCATCACAGTCGTCAGCGACGCCCCCTTATCAGAGATTCTACACAATAGAGATGCGACTAGTCGAGTGGCAAAATGGGTAATTGAACTCCTTCCCCTGGATATTAGATTTGAGGCAAATAAAGCTAACAAGTCCCAAGCAATAGCAGAGTTCCCCGCCGACTGGACTGAATAGCAGTTACCGACCCAAGTACACTCGGAACACTGGACTATGTTCTTTGATGGCTCTAAAATGCTGAATGGTTCCGGTGCCGGGGTAGTGTTGGTGTCCCCCCGAGGAGATAAGCTCAGATATGTACTCCAGATTCACTTTGACTCCTCCAACAATGAGGCAGAATACGAAGCGCTCTTGTATGGGTTGCGTATGGCCATTTCACTCGGCGTCCATCGCCTCATGGTCTACGGTGAATCGGATTTAGTGGTCAACCATGTGATGAAGGAGTGGGACGTCAGAAGCCCAGCCATGACTGGTTATTGCAATGCAGTCAGAAAGCTGGAGGAGAAATTTGAGGGATTAGAGCTCCATCACATTCCCCGACTGAAAAATCAAGCAGCTGATGACTTGGTGAAGATAGGTTCCAAAAGAGAAGCCATCCCGAGTGGCGTGTTTTTGGATCATGTTCACACACCATCAGTTCAAGAAGATCCTTTTACTGAGGAAGCCCCGCAGCCAAAAAGCGCCATAGATCCGACTGAAGTCGAGGTCCCAGCTGTGGTCGACTTAATCATGGAAGTTCTGGTCATCACTCCCGACTGGACAGTGCCCTATGTCGACTATATTCTGAGGAAAGATCTCCCAGAGAATGAAGAAGAGGCTCGGGAGATCGTCCGCAGATCCAAAGCCTTTACTGTCATGAGGGGACAGTTGTACAGAGAAAGTATGACTGGAGTCAGCCAGAAATGCATAACACCGGAAGAAGGTCGAATGATTATCAATGACATCCACTCGGGAACCTGTGGCCATCATGCGTCCTCTCGGACCATCGTGGCTAAAGCATACCGAGCGGGTTTTTACTACCCAGAGCAAATGAAATGGCGAAAGAGATAGTCGACAAGTGTGAAGGATGTCAGTTCTACTCCAACATGTCACACAAATCCTCCTCAGCCTTGAAGACCATCCCGATCGTCTGGCCTTTCGCTGTTTGGGGTTTATATATGGTTGGACCGCTGAGAACTGGCAGGAGCGGCTTCACCCATGTACTGGTGGCAGTCGACAAGTTGACCAAGTGGATCGAGGCCAAGCCCATTAAAAACCTTGATGCAACCACTGCCATCAGCTTCATCCGAGAATTAATATTTAGATATGGAGTTCCGCATAGTATCATCACTGATAACGGGTCGAACTTCGACTCCGATCAATTCAAAGCTTTCTGCGCTTCCCAAGGCACACGAGTCGACTACGCTTCAGTCGCCCACCCTCAGTCGAATGGAGAAGCAGAAAGAGCAAACAGCCTGATTCTCAAAGGACTGAAACCTCGGTCGATGCGTGAACTCAAGCATGCATCAGGCGCGTGGGTTGACGAACTTCCATCAGTTCTTTGGGGATTGAGGACTACTCCAAATCGGTCGACCGGGAGGACTCCGTTCTTCCTGGTCTACGGAGTTGAAGCGGTTCTGCCGAGTGACCTGCTTCACAATGCGTTGTGAGTCGAGCTCTACTCTGAAGCCGAAGCAGAACTAGCCCGGCAGGATGCAGTCGACCTCCTAGAAAAGAAAAGAGAGATGGCCATGATCCGATCGACCATCTATCAGCAAGACTTGCGTCGATTCTACGCTAGAAACATGAAGAGCCGAGCCTTCCAAGAAGGAGACTTGGTCCTCCGAGTCGACCAACAGAAGCCGCACAAACTCGCCCCTACTTGGGAAGGCCCCTTAATTGTTACCAAAGTTCTCCGCAACGGAGCATACCGCCTTTACAACGTCGATCGCCAGATTGACGAGCCACGAGCCTGGAATGCGGATCTGCTCCGCCCCTTCTATACTTAAGAATCCACTCGGATGAGTTGTAATAGAAGTATTCTGTAATTTATTTATCAAAAGCAAAAGTGTTATAATTTTCCCAGTGATTGTTGTTACTTTTGTCCGCATAAAGCAATCCCCCAGCGGGTGGCTTAGCTGCGAATCCGTTTCGCCAAAGTTTGTAAAAAATCCTACCGAGTGGTAAGCCATCCTTCCACTCGGAGGCTTAGCTGCGAATCCATTTCGCCTAAGTTTAAATAAAATCCTACCGAGTGGTAAGCCAGCCTTCCACTCGGAGGCTTAGTTGCAGCCCAGCGCTCGCCTAAGTTCTTGAAAATCCTGCCGAGTGGTAAATCAGACTTCCACTCGGGGGTTTAGCTGCAGCCCAGTGCTCGCCTAAGTGTTTTAAAATCCTACCGAGTGGTAAGCCAGCCTTCCACTCGGAGGCTTAGCTGCAGCCCAGCGCTCACCTAAGTTCTTGAAAATCCTGCCGAGTGGTAAGTCAGCCTTCCACTCGGGGGCTTAGCTGTAGTCCAGTACTCGCCTAAGTGTTTAAAAATCCTATCGAGTGGAGAACAGACCTCCCACTCGGAGGCTTAGTTGTAGTCCAGCACTCGCCTAAGTATGAAATTCATTCCGATCCACAAGGATGACAAGGTGCAGGTCGACTGCTACCTTCTCCTTCGAGCTACGGCACAAATACAATGAGAAACAATAAAAATCCTACCGAGTGATGAGCCTGTCTCCCACTCGGGGGCTTAGCCGCAGCCCAGTGGTTGCCTAAGTGTTTAAAATCCTACCGAGTGGAGAGCAGACCTCCCACTCGGGGGCTTAGCTACAGCCTAGTGCTCGCCTAAGTATTTTAAAATCATACCAAGTGGAGAGCAGACCTCCCACTCGGGGTCTTAGCTGCAGCCCAGTGCTCGCCTAAGTGTTTAATGTCCTACCAAGTGGAGAGCAGACCTCCCACTCGGGGGCTTAGCTGCAGCCCAGTGCTCGCCTAAGTATTCTAAAATCCTACCGAGTGGAGAGAAGGCCTTCCACTCGGGGGCTTAGCTGCAGCCCAGTGCTCGCCTAAGTGTTTTAAAATCCTACCGAGTGGAGAGCAGACCTCCCACTCGGGGGCTTAGCTGCAGCCCAGTGCTCGCCTAAGTGTCAAAAATCCTACCGAGTGGAGAGCAGACCTCCCACTCGGGAATTTAGCTGCAGAAGCGCAGGTCGACTGATACCTTCTCCTCCTGAGCTTCTCCACAAATACGAGATGCAGGTCGACTGCAACCTGAACTCTAACCTGCAAGAGTGCATCACCAGTTCTAAAATATATGCCGAGTCAAGGATGCAAACATATTCAACGGTAAGACCAAGTTCGGATAATGTCCTAACAGATCGGGAAGTGCTCAGGCACCAAGCCTGTTAAAGTTTATCGGTTACAAGACCACTCGGCATTCCGAGGCAAATTTAAGACATTAAGCATAAAAGTTTTTTACCCCTCTTGCGGAGGGCTGGAAGGCGCAACAAACTCGTCCAGGTCGATCCCGTCCATGATCTGAGTCGCAGCAGCAATGAAGGTCTCCATGAAAGAAAGGAAGTCATGCTTCCTAGTATTGGCCACCTTGAGAGACACCAGCTTGTCTTCTCTCACTTCCTTGCAGTGGACGTGGACTAAGGACAGAGCAACATTGGAACCACACCTGGAAGAAGACTTCTTCCATTCTTGCAATCGACTTGGAACTTCGTTCAGTTGAGTCATCAGAGACTCGAGGTCGTTCTGAAGTGTTTCTTCTGGCCAGAGTGATGTGTCGATGCGCAACGTTGCAGCCTTCAGTCTTGCAAGGTAGTCGACCACTGCAGCAACGCGAGACTCGAGGCAGAGCATGTTCATAGCGGCTTCATCTTTCACTGGAGAGTTGACGAGATCCAAGCCAGTTTCCATTCGACTAGTCTCCTCCTCAAAGTTTTGGCAGAATTCTGTGGACACGTTTCAAGGATAAGCTAATGTTCCTACAGCAAGTCAGTAATTACCAGTCGGATATAAGGGGTTACCTTCGAGCATGAGGAATAGCTTCTTGGCGAGTCCTCCCAGATAAACCTCCAAGTCGTTCTTCTTCCCCGCCAGTTCGCCAGCTTTGTCACTCAGGGCTATCTTCTCACGCTTCTATTGGGTGACCTCCTGGTTGGCCACATCGAGAGCAGCTTTCAGAGCAGCATTCTCCTCTTCGAGTTTGCCGATCGAAGCCAGCTTCTCTTCTGCAAGTTTCGTTTTGTCCGAAGCCGTTTTCTGCGCCTCGGCAAGGTCAAGGTCCTTCTTCTTCAGAGCATCCTTCAGTTTTTCTGCAAAATGACAGTGAGATCAGACTCAAGAACAGACAAAAATAAGGACAGTCGTCAAGATCCTCACCAAGCATACCTTTTGCCACTTCCATCGACTTCATGAAGTTCTCCTGGACAAGCTTCAGATCAAGTTCAAGCTGAATATGCTTGCTCTCCAACTCAGCATAACGAGAAACAAGGTCGCAAGATTTCTGCGAAAAATCAGTCGACACACATCAAAGATAGAGCACTTCCGAGTTACTAAGAGAAAAATCGTAGTGTTTCTAAGACTACGGCCGAATCAAAAATATTCAACTGTAGTCTCGGGGACTACACCCAGTGGGTGCACTCAGCGTGCCCCCACTGGTTCTACCGGCTTGGATCGATCAGTCGACCGAAAGCAGCTAACTGTCAGCATTTAGGCTAAAAAAACGAAGAATTATTCAGACCATAGCCGACTGCCAGCAGTCGACCACGGTCTTGGGGACTACACCCAGTGGGTGCACTCAGCGTGCCCCCACAGGTTCCATGATTCCACTCGAACAGTTCAAGTGAAGCAAGTAAAAGTGAGAAATTTCAAGACACAAAGACTACAGTCGATTGCCAGCAGTCCACCGTAGTCTCGGGGACTACACCCAGCGGGTGCACTCAGCGTGCCCCCACTAATCCTGACATTACAATTGACACACCCAGTGGGTGCATGACAAACATCAAGATTTCCAGTCGGTGTTCAACTAACCTAGACATTACTCTGAAGAGCTGAACTCGCGTCATAAGCTGATTGGCTGGCGGTTCGGATCGCCTTCACCTGCTCCATCATAATCCCGGCTTGGTGTATGGCTTCCTTGGCAGGGCTTGCTTGGTCTTCCAGGACGTGGTAGGTGGAGAAGAGAGAAGGTGGATCAGCACTCGACGTCGAAGGGCGGGCAACCGTCAACGGCTCCGCAAAGGACACGGTAGCCCGAGCAACATTGCTCCCCTCCGGAATCAATGGTCCAGGTGCTGACACTACCTGAGCAGTCTGGCCAACAGTCACCTTCCTGCTCCTCCTCGGCCTCATCGGTGCTTCATCGTCATCGTCAGGGAGATCGATGATAACGCTAGGTGGAGCTGCAGAAGAAGTTCAAAGTCAAAAATAAAGATCCAATCGACCGAAAGCAAAACTGCGCAGATCATACTAGGATGAGAAGTAGCAGCATCTTCCATTTCTTGATCGTCATGCCTGGCTGAAGTCTCAGAAGTAGCAGCACTTCGATTTCAAAAATCAGTCGGTCAGCGATCGAGTCGACCAAGAATATATCCATGATAAAAGGAAAACATGAGTTATGCTATTACCCAGAAACAGTCGGAATCTCCATCCTCATCTTCGGTAAGGCCTTCGCCGGTTTTGTCGGTGCCGCTCGGGGTTGCTTCGACGCTTTCTCAGTCGGGGCCGGAGAAGTCATTCGAGGACGTTTTGTGAATTGCCTAGCAGGCACGACTCCCTTGCCGCGCTCGACTGCAGGATCGTGGGCGAGCTTGGACTGTCTTTCAGTGCGAGGTGGCTTGACTGCCTCCTACTCTTCCTCCTCCTCTTCCTCCTCAGAACCAGCATCTTCATCACCCTCGTCGCCGTCCGACTCCCACTCCTCCTGGCTTTCGCCTCCGCTTCCTTCTTCTTCTTTAGTCTGTTCTTGCGCCCCGTTGGGTATCAAGTACATCTCGGTAGTGATCTGGAAGGCAACAAAACGAATTTTCAGTCGACCAGATTGCAACAAAGCGGAATGAAGAAAACAAGAGGCATAGTCAGAAGAATGTGGTCAAACCTTGTCCGGCTCATAGGACTAGTCGAGTGGCGGGATCCTCCTGGCTCCATGAGGGTTGTCCCTGTTCCCTGTGATGGCGGTCATCCACCTCTCCAGAGTGACATCATCGACCTTCTCCGGGTGGACCCGAGAGGTGTCTTCGGGACTAGAGTACAACCACATTGGATGCCCCCGATACTAAAGTGGCTGAATGCACCATCGAAGGAAGACCTCTAGAAGATCCATGCCTGTCACTCCGTCGCGAATGAGCTGGACCACACGCTCCATCAGTATCCTGACCTGAGCCTTCTCCTCCGGGAGCACCTTCAGAGAAGATGGCTTGTTCACTCGGTCCATGGAGAACGGAGGGAGACCAGTCGACTGTCCTGGCGTCGACTGGTCTTGGAAGTAGAACCAGGTCGACTCCCACCCTCGAACTGACTCGGGAAGGGTCATGGCTGGAAAGGCACTCTTGCTCCTCATGTGAACCCCGACGCCCCCGCACATCTGAATAACTTGGGTTCTCTCGTCATTCGGGCTAGCCTTTTTCACCTTCTGGGAGCGGCAGGGGAAAATGTGTTTGAAGAGGCCCAGTGCGGCCGGCAACCCAGGAAGTTTTCGCACAAAGACACGAAAGCAGCAAGGTAGGCAAGGGAGTTGGGCGTGAAGTGATGGAGTTGTGCACCAAAAAAGTTTAGAAACCCCCAGAAGAAAATATTCGATGGCAGAGAGAAACCGCGATCTACATGGGTGGCTAGGAGGACGCACTAAACCTCCTGAGGTTGCGGCTGCCACTCCTTCCCCGGAAGCCTCGCTGACCCATGGGAGATCAGTCCCTCATTGGCCAGATCATCGAGATCCTTCTGCATGATGGTCGAGCGGATCCAATCCCCCTGGATCCAGCCTTGCGACAGGCCAGACCGCGACGAGGATCCGCCCCGACTGGGCGCTCTTCCCTTCGCCTTCGCCGTCGCCTTCTTTGCCCGCTCCAAAGCCGTCGTCCTCTCCTTCACCATTGTCGCTGACGAGGCTGGAACAGAGCAGCGGCGCTGAGCAGTAGATGAGCGCAGCGGATGAATCTGGAGAAGGGGGAGGGGAAAATGAGGGAGCACAATTCAAAAACCTCCGCTCGGTTCCTTATATGGAGTCGCTTCCGAGTGGCTAACAGGTAGGCTCGGCCAATCCCGTCAAATCCCGAAACAGTCATGCGAGCGATACGTGGCGAAAAAGGCGGCGCGAGAATCGAGGCGTCTCTCCCTTATCCCATCCGAGTACCGCGGTATTCTCCGCTTCGCGCGCTTCCCAAAATTCAGATCCCATTAAATCCGCTAACCGCAGGGCAACTCGTCAGACGGAAGATCTCCTACGATCCGTTGCTCGGAAATCTCCAAGTTCATAAAGTTCACTCGAAAGATATAAAGAATGGATCAAGGCGACTGAAAGAAAGTTGACATCCTCACTTGAAAGTCATTGATCCAGAATAAGACACGTTTACAGCACCAGAAAACAGGTCGGAAAGATTATTGTTTGAGATATGCCCTAGAGGCAATCATGTATGATGATATTTCCTATGTGTTTATGAATAAAGATAGTCCTTGGACATTATCAATGACGTGTATCAACAAGTACGTGACTTGCTTGTGGGACTATGCATTGTATGATGACTGTCCTAAAAGGTCCCTAGTCGAAAGGGCTGTGTGGACGTGCAGCCAACTAGACTAGCATGTGACACGATCGATGGCTCGGTCTCACTAGCCATGGAGCATTCGATGCTAACCGGATAATATGGACTTGGAAAGGTCTGGTCGGATTCAACATAGTCGGATCCGAGTCGAGATAAGATCCGAGTCGGACAGACCCAACTATGAGACGCAGCGATATGTCATCTGTGAGTCTCTAGTATAACATACATTCTATGTCCTAAGACCTGAGCTGACGCATGTATTAGAGATGGTGACAGACTTGCTTTGGGCCGACCAAACGCTACTCCGTGACTGGGTAGTTACAAAGGTAGGTTTCGGGTTTGTCCAGTCCCATGCTGCGAGACATGGTCGAGCAAGATGGGATTTGCCCCTCCGATCAGGAGAGATATACTCTGGGCCCCTCGTGTGATCCGACCAGGAAAAGCATGGCCATGCGACAAGGATTATTAGATAATCCGGATAGTGGTCGGTATCACTAGAACAAGAAAGAGGTCGGGTTAGCACAAGGATGACAGTCTCGCCTTGAGCCCGACAACATATATCGTGCGGCAAAGGGAACAGAAGTGTGACACGTTGTACAGGTTCGCCTAACCAGCATCATAGTCTGCTTGATGGTAGGCACACCTTGCTAGAGGCCGCTACCAACCGTGCAGGTCGGAGGTGATCCGAACTGTGACCAAGCCGACTTGAACCTAAGGGGTCGCGCGCTTAAGGGAAGGAACCTACGAGGTCGGTTCGTAGGACACTGGTCGGATGTGATCCGAACTGGACTAGGAACGTGACTGAGTAGACTTTGGGCTTTAGGGTCCGTGCGAGGCCCAAGTATTGAGCCTGCAACGGACGCCTATATAAAGTGGAGGTGCAGCACACTCAGGCGGTTGATCCCTTCGGCGCCGCGACTAGGGTTTGCATGTGTTGCGAATAGCCACCTCCACTCGTCGCCGACTGTGTGATCGGACCTAGCAGTCCGCCACATGGTGTTCCTCCTGCACGCGCGGATACCGTTAGAGGCGGTGCACTTGCGCCGCTCCGGTGAACTTGTACGTGGGATCGGTGTTCGAGGGAGATCGAACGAGGAGGAGACGATCCACACGGACGCGCTGCCCCAACTCTTCTTCCGCTGCACGGCACTGCGCGTCTAGTGGTAACGAACTATGATCCATCTCCCGTAGCATGTTCCTGGATGTTCTGCGTGTAGGAAAATTTTAATTTGCAGTCGACGCACCCTACCGTAGAACCCAACAGTGGTATCAGAGCCTCTACTATAGGATTTGGATTCAGATCGTATGCATATTAGACATGTGGAGGTGGCGGATGAGATCTGTTGTTCTTGAAGAGATCGGCTATGTGCACGGTTGATGTGATCAACTGCACATGGGGATCATTGAGGCTATGTTTTCTGTCAATCGGGATCGATGAGGTCGTGACACGATCTACCCCTACCGGTCGATCATCCTCCATCGGGGTTAACAGTGAAACGTAAACCCGAATCGGATTCGCGATGATCGATGAGATCGGTCAGATCAGAAAATTCGGCGTGAACAGAGTACAGATGGTAACGCCATATGCGTAGCGCCGTGTATTTCGTACCCTACACACAAACCGGTAGAATGCGATTCTATGCATAACTTTGTTTTGCAGGTTTGATGTGAATAGTATGGCTCATGTGTATGTGATGCATGTGTGTAATTTATACGTGGCTTGCGTGTCATGTTTGTCAGCCGGCAGGAGCCAAAGTGCTGTCATTATATTGTATAACGACCTACGTGTCGACTTGTGACTCTATGTAAATTCATTACTAGTTGTAGTAGTTGGATAATAGAGATCAGGTTGGCGGCCTGGCGTCCCAGCGTGACAAACAAGATGGAGTTCCTGGATCGTCATCGGAGTCGGAGCCGACCTGGAAGAACGTCCATGAAGGAGCCATACTATTTCACAATATGTGTTTATTTGTGATTGTTATGCTTCTTTGTTTCTATGCATGTTAGAATGGTAGAATGATCCCTCATGAATATCAAGCGAATTGCCATCCCCGATGTTGCACCTTCGCACGTCAAGTACGTCTAGTAGTGGGCTCATAAAATTGGGGTGCTGCTAGGTGTCCTTGAACTGAAGGGTTCGTGTCGGACACGGACATGCACTGCATCAGGTTAACTTGACAAGGCTATCAAAACGGTTTTGGGCCTTGTGGCAAAGAAGGTTGGGAGCCGGGGTATGAGATACCTTCCCGACCGACAGGAGTCGTATAGAGATACGATTAGCAAGGAGTTGCTTACCGGATAGGTATGTTGGCTAGCAGTGATGCTAAAGCTCACTAGTCGCATGCGCTAGTCGGATCCTGAATCACTGAGAGTTTGCGGAGGGATGCTGACTTCAGTGGGAGTATTTCTGTTTAGGCTAGAATTACTCTACATAAACACATTGCTTAGTGATTGCATATTTTCTGTTGTAGATCAATGGCACCACCTGCTCAACCCAACTTTGCATTGAAATCAATTCTGGAAAAGGATAAACTGAATGGAACAAACTTTACCACCTGGTATAGAAATCTGAGAATTGTTCTCAAGCACGATAAAAAGGAACATGTTCTAGAGGATCCACTTCCAGAGGAACCTGCCGATAATGCTAATGCCACAACTAAGAATGCCTACCAGAAACTCGTTGATGAATCAACGGAGATCAGCTGTCTGATGCTGGCTTGTATGGAGCCCGATTTGCAACAGCATTTCGAAAATGTTGAGGCTTACGATATGATCGAGAGTCTCAAGAGCATGTTTCAGACACAGGCTAGGACCGAAAGGTTCAACGTCTGGCGATCCTTGATGGATTGCAAGCTGAAGGAAGGTGATCCACTAAGCCCACATGTGATCAAGATGATCGGATATGTGCAAGCTTTGGATCGTTTCGGCTTCCCGCTCTTGGTTGAGCTGGCTACTGATGCTGTTCTTGGTTCTCTTCCACCCAGCTATGGGAAGTTTATCTCGAACTATCATATGCATGGCATGGATAAGAAGCTCACTGAATTGCATGGGATGCTCAACGTGGCAGAGCAGGATATTAAGAAAGGCACGCATCAAGTGTTGATGGTGCAGAAATCGGCTAAGTTCAAGAAGAGTTGGTCTAAGAAGAAGGCTAAGGCAAAGGGCACACAGATGGTAACCTCTACCGCTGCGCCAAAGTCTAGACCGGACTCGAAGACCGTTTGCTATCATTGCAAGGAAATTGGTCACTGGAAGAGAAAATGTAGCAAGTGGCTTGCAGAGCATGGCAAGAAGGCCGTAAATGCTTCTTCGGGCAAAGGTACACTTGTTGCATATGTTATAGACATTTACCTTGCTGACATACCTAGTAGCTCTTGGGTATTTGATACCGGATCGGTTGTGCATATTTGCAACTCGATGCAGGGGATGGTAAGAACTAGGCGTGGGGCACAAGGGGAGATTGACATTAGGGTCGGCAACAAAGCAAGAGTTGTTGCGTTGGAGGTCGGCACGATGCAGCTCCAGCTTCCTTCTGGATTTATTTTGGAATTGAATAATTGTTATTACATTCCTGCACTTAGTCGGAACATTATTTCTGCCTCATGTTTGATGAGTCAGGGTTATGAATTCAATTTAAAGGACAATGGTTGTTCGATATTTTTGAATGGTATGTTCCACGGCTATGCACCCATTGTTGATGGGCTATTTATACTGAATCTAGAACAGGATCCGGTCTATAACGTGAATGTCAAGAGGCATAAGCCTAATGAGATAAATCCGACATACTTCTGGCATTGCCGGCTTGGACACATTAGTCTGAAACGCATGAAGAAGCTCCATGATGATGGGCTCCTAACTTCGTCCGACTTCGGGTCGTTCGAGACATGTGAATCATGCTTGCTCGGCAAGATGACTAAGTCTCCTTTCGCAAAGAGTTGCGAGAGGGCGTCCGAGCTGTTGGAGCTTATACACAGTGATGTGTGTGGTCCAATGAGCACAACTGCCAGAGGTGGCTATCAGTACTTCGTGACTTTTACCGACGACTTGAGTAGATATGGATATATCTATTTGATGAGGCACAAGTCGGAGACTTTTGAAAAGTTCAAAGAGTTTCAGAACGAGGTTGAGAATCAGCTCGGCAAGACTATAAAGCTTCTGCGATCTGATCGTGGAGGTGAGTACATGAGCCAGGAGTTTGATGATCATCTGAAAAGTCGAGGTATAGTACCTCAGCTCACACCTCCGGGTACGCCACAGAGAAACGGCGTGTCAGAACGGAGGAATAGGACCTTGTTGGACATGGTCCGGTCTATGATGAGCAAATCGGATTTACCCTTGTCATTTTGGGGATACGCTCTAGAAACTGCAGCTTTCACACTTAACAGGGTACCATCAAAATCCGTAGACAAGACACCACATGAGATGTGGACCGGGAAGAGTCCCAGTTTGTCTTTTCTAAAGATTTGGGGTTGTGAAGCATTTGTCAAGCGACTTATGTCAGACAAGCTTACACCCAAGTCGGATAAATGCATATTCGTGGGATATCCGAGGGAAACCTTGGGATATAGCTTCTACAACCGGGAAGAGAACAAAGTGTTTGTTGCTCGGAACGGGGTTTTCCTTGAGAAAGAGTTTCTCAGTCGGGAGGCCAGTGGGAGGACGGTTCGACTCGAAGAAATTCGAGGACCACTCGGGGACGGCTCGGCTGGTGATGAGATCATACCGGAGTCAGTCAGGGAACCTGTAGTGGAAGCGGCACCGGAACCACGGAGGTCGGAAAGATTGCGCAGAGTGCGTGATGTATTGTTGCTAGAAAGCGACGAGCCGCCACATATGCGGAAGCGATGGTGAGCCCAGATTCCGAGGCATGGCTGGAGGCCATGAGATCCGAGTTAAAGTCCATGGATGAGAATCAAGTCTGGGACTTGGTTGATCCGCCACCTGGCGTAACTGCCATTGGTTGCAAATGGGTCTTTAAGAAGAAAACCGATGTGGATGGAAATGTTCAGATCCACAAAGCTCGGCTTGTCGCTAAAGGTTATGGACAAGTTCAAGGAATTGACTACGACGAGACTTACTCGCCGGTAGCGATGCTGAAATCGGTGAGGATCATACTAGCTATAGCTGCATATTTCGATTACGAGATATGGCAGATGGATGTCAAAACGGCTTTCCTTCATGGAAATTTAACCGAGGATGTGTATATGATGCAACCCGAGGGTTTTGTCGATCCGACTAGCACTAGTAAGGTATGCAAGGTCAAGAGATCCATTTATGGGTTGAAGCAAGCATCTCGGAGTTGGAACATTCATTTTGATGAGGTCGTCACTGGTCTCGGTTTCATCAAAAGCGAAGAGGATTCTTGTTTATACAAGAAGTTAAGTGGGAGCTCGATAGTGTTTCTGATCTTGTATGTGGATGACATACTACTGATCAGAAATAATGTTTCGATGCTAAACTCGGTCAAGGAATCATTGAATGCCATGTTTTCGATGAAGGACCTTGGTGAGGCAGTCTATATTTTAGGCATTAAGATCTATAGAGATAGATCGAGGAGGCTGCTCGGCTTAAGCCAGAGCACGTACATAGATAAAGTGTTGAAGCGGTTCAACATGAGTGAGGCAAAGAAAGGGTTCTTGCCCTCTCACATGGTATAAGGCTAAGCGAGACTCAGAGTCCTTCGACATCTGATGAGCGAAGCAGGATGAGTAGGATTCCGTATGCCTCAGCAATCGGGTCCATCATGTATGCCATGATATGTACAAGGCCTGATGTTGCTTTTGCAATAAGCCTAACAAGTAGATACCAGGCCAACCCAGGTGAGAGTCACTGGGCAGCGGTAAAGACTATTTTGAAGTACCTGAAAAGGACTAAAGAGATGTTCCTAGTTTATGGAGGTGAGGAAGAGCTCGTCGTAAGGGGTTACGTCGATGCTAGTTTCCAAACCGACAGAGATGATTGTCGATCACAGTCCGGATTCGTGTACGTCCTGAACGGAGGAGCAGTGCACTGGATGAGTTCCAAGCAGGATACAGTGGCCGATTCTACCACAGAAGCCGAATACATTGCGGCTTGTGAAGCTGCAAAGGAAGGTGTTTGGATCCGGCATTTTCTGGATGATCTTGGTATTTTCCCAGCCTCGGTGAAACCGTTGGACCTTTATTGTGATAATTCTGGTGCCATCGCACAAGCCAAGGAGCCGAGGAATCACCACAAGGTCAGACACATAGACCGGAAATATCACCTGATACGAAAGATCGTAAAGAATGGTGATGTAGAGTTATGCAAGATTCACACGGATGCAAATGTTGCAGATCCGTTGACTAAGCCGCTTCCACAACCCAAGCATGAGGGGCACGTTAGAGCTATGGGCATTCGATGTCTATTTGATTGACTCTAGTGCAAGTGGGAGACTGTTGGAGATATGCCCTAGAGGCAATCATGTATGATGATATTTCCTATGTGTTTATGAATAAAGATAGTCCTTGGACATTATCAATGATGTGTATCAGCAAGTACGTGACTTGTTTTTGGGACTATGCATTGTATGATGACTGTCCTAAAAGGTCCCTAGTCGAAAGGGTTGTGTGGACGCGCAGCCGACTAGACTAGCATATGACACGGTCGATGGCTCGGTCTCACTAGACATCGAGCATTGGATGCTAACCAGATAATATGGACTTGGAAAGGTCTGGTTGGATTCGACATAATCGGATCCGAGTCGAGATAAGGTCCGAGTCGGACAGACCCAACTATGAGACGCAGCGATATGTCATCTGTGAATCTCTAGTACAACATACGTTCTATGTCCTAAGACCTGAGCTGACGCATGTATTCGAGATGGTGACAGACTTGCTTTGGGCCGACCAAACGCTACTCCGTGACTGGGTAGTTACAAAGGTAGGTTTCGGGTTGTCCAGTCCCATGCTGCGAGACATGGTCGAGCAAGATGGGATTTGCCCCTCCGATCAGGAGAGATATACTCTAGGCCCCTCGTGTGATCCGACCAGGAACAACATGGCCATGCGACAAGGATTATGAGATAATCCGGATAGTGGTCGGTATCACTGGAACGAGAAAGAGGTTGGGTTAGCACAAGGATGACAGTCTCGCCTTGAGCCCGACAACATATATCGTGCGGCAAAGGGAATAGAAGTGTGACATGTTGTACATGTTCGCCTAACCAGCTTCATAGTCTGCTTGGTGGTCGGCACGCCTTGCTAGAGGCCGCTACCAACCGTGCAGGTCGGAGGTGATCCGAACTGTGACCAAGCCGAATTGAACCTAAGGGGTCGCACGCTTAAGGGAAGGAACCTGCGATGTCGGTTCATAGGACACTGGTCGGATGTGATCAGAACTGGACTAGGAACGTGACCGAGTAGACTTTGGGCTTTAGGGTCCGTGCGAGGCCCAAGTACTGAGCCTGCGACGGACGCCTATATAAAGTGGAGGTGCGGCACACTCTGGCGGTTGATCGCTTCGGCACCGCGACTAGGGTTTGCATGTGTTGCGAATAGCCACCTCCACTCGCCGCCGACTGTGTGATCGGACCTAGCAGTCCGCCGCACGGTGTTCCTCCTGCACGCGCGGATACCGTTAGAGGTAGTGCACTTGCGCCGCTGCGGCGAACTTGTACGTGGGATCGGACGACCGGCTGTTCGAGGGAGATCGAACGAGGAGGAGACGATCCACGCGGACGCGCTGCCCCAACTCTTCTTCCGCTGCACGACACTGCGCGTCTAGTCATAACAAACTATGATCCATCTCCCGTAGCATGTTCCTGGATGTTCTGCGCGTAGGAAAATTTTAATTTGCAGTCGACGCACCCTACCGTAGAACCCAACAATTATCAACTCCTTCCTCACTCAAACCTCGATCCATTCGGGGGCTAATGATGAAGTCATGTACCTCGGGCAGTGTCATGGACCTGTCCAAGTTACCCTACCCGAAGACATCTTTAGAAGAAGCCGTCTTCCAGTCGACCAAGAGGGACTCCACTCGACGGACTGGAAGACACTTGACGAACCAGAAGACACTCGACCATGAAGAATCACTCGACCACCAGGAGTTCAAGATCTACTCTGTATCCAAACGGTCTGTAATTAAGTAGTCTTTATGGTCATGATGACACTTTATGTAAGGCGTTACCAGTAACGCCTGACCTTAATGTACTTTAAACCCTCCCCTACGTGGGCTAGCTGGGATCTTGGCATCCTCTATATAAGCCACTCCTCTCCACTGGCAGAAGGGTTCGCACCCCTGTAACTCTCACACATATAATCCAGTCAACTGCCTCCGGGAACCGAGACGTAGGGCTGTTACTTCCTCCGAGAAGGGCCTGAACTCGTAAAACACTTGTGTGCACAACTACTCCATAGTTAGGACCTTGCCTCTCCTTAGTACCCCCCTACACTACTGTCACATTTAGAACCACAACAACTGGAACTGGTCCAAAAAATCCTTTGTCTTCAACAAGTGATTGGTTCTATCTTTTCCCTATCTTTACTTTGAGTTTGTCTTCGTGAAGTCATTGCCTATTTGTCTTATCTGTTTGACTTCATTGCTTGACTACTATCATTGATTGGCTTAATACTATCTTCCATCCTGATCCTTACTACCAAGCTGCTATTAGTCTTTGTACTTTCACATTATTGCAAACTTGACTATGGCTTGCTTGTTGTAGTTTATCTTCCGCTGCATATCAATTAGGTCATTTCTATTGCTTGTCTTCGAAACTTCCACGTTTTGAAAACTTTGCTAAAAATCGCCTATTCACCCCCCCCTCTAGTCGATAACTAGCACTTTCAATTTGGGTGGTGCATAGAGAGGGAGGAAAATAATTTCTATATGTTTCTGATGTTAGTTGCCACCTATCTTTGCCGTCAGCTGCCACAATATTGTGTTGTTACTTGTCATCATATTATGTTTGTTGTTGCCATCGGTTCGAAATGATTGTTGGCATCCAGATTTTAGAAAAGAGAATGAATGTGCATGTCCTACTTGACATGATGTGTTGGTTTTCTATGCAAGAATTGTGATAAGATTGCCGTGTTTTCTTGTATGTGCAAACAAAAAGAATGAATTTTGCGGATATTGATGCTTTCTTGTTCGTGCAGTGACTGAAAACACAGTGGGAGAGAAAAAGAGGGAAAATGAATCAGGAAGACGACACCGAACCTTGGTTTTCTCAGAGGCCAAAAACACCCATTTGGGATGCAGCAGAGTACAATCAACTCATTTCCGCAGGGCCATTGCTGCCACTACTACAGCAGTACGCAAGCATCCGTATGATGCATCATAAAAGAAGGGACGGTTGCCATAGTTTTGAAGAGCAAGATGGCATTCTAGTTATGTCCTACAATGTCATTTTTCGCAGTTTCTTATGACCCAACCACAGACACGGGGATACCATGGAAAGTACAGGCACAGGGCGCTAACGCTGACAGATGTACGGGCGACCAACTTCAAGTAGCCAATGTGGAAAATCAAGGTAACGCACACAGAAAAGAAACAAACTGGCGTGGACATGAAATTAAACATGCAAGGATGGCAAAGACTTATGAGTCATACGTAAAAACGCAGGGCCTTCATGTAGCACGTGGCAATAGGTGGCAACCATGTACCTGCCATGAACATTGTACACAGGTGAGACATATGAAGTGAATTTGTGGACAATGATTCAGGAGAGGGAACATAGGTTACGTTGGGGATTTCGTGGGTGATTTGACAGAACGCAGTTGCCATGCCTGCATCGCTGCAATTGCCATGCCTGGACAACTGCATTTGCCATGCTTGGACAACTGCATTTGCCATGCTTGGATAGATGCAGTTGCCATGCATGCACAACTGCATTTTCCATGCCTGGACAAACTGCAGTGCTATTTCTGGGTTGTCATGAATGGACAGATGTATTTTCCATGCATGCAAAACTATAGTTGCCATGCCTGGACAGATGCAGTTGCCATGGCAAAACAATTGCAGTTGCCATGCCTAATCAAATGTCATTGCATGTGTCTAAACAACTATGGATGACAAGTGTGAACAAAAGTTTGTGTGGCATGGTTGAACTGCTACATGTGCCATGTTGTACAAACTACAGGTGCCATGCATTGACCAACTGCTAAATGATCACATGTTGTTATGGTGGAACCACACCGGCAAACATCTCCTAGCAAGCTTCACAGTTATAGGCCAACGCTATTGTAGATAGAGCACATCAAAATGGAATGACAAACCAGATGCAGTTAGCACATGCGGCACAACAAGGTAACAAAATATGTGAACTAGCAAAACAATAATGCATTTTCTTTTCTGGAAAAGCATGAGGGGAAATGGATTTGTCACGCTGGTGTCGGAAAACAACAAAAATGCTACCAAGTGGACACATGCACCTAGAAATGCATATTTTGATTCTAAAAGATGTTGGATGCCATGTCTTGACAATAGTAGCTGCCATGGTTGTTGAATTGTAGCTGCCATGGCTGAAAAACTGCAGTTGCCATGCATGGCCAGATGCAGATGTCATGGCTTGCTGTATGAATGATATCTTGCCAAATCAGATGCAGTTGCTATATTCCGTTATGACAAACCTACCATTCAAAGCAATGCTTACACACATACCTTTTTTTGCAGGGCCTTCGACTACAATCAACATTAGCACGGGGACATCTACCGCGGGAACCTGTGAGCACACAGAATAAGCGTTCCACCAGCTAGTCAACATTCCTGCCACAAATAATGCAGAATCAGTGTCGGAAATGGCAATCGTTCCAGCAATGCCGACAAGAACACCTTTGCACACCAACACAAGCAACACTCAAGCAGATGAAACTGCCGCCCATACTGAAGTGAATGATGAAACTGATGACGAAGCACAAGGGGATGAAGAAGGTGAGCAATCAGAAATCATGGTACCTCAGCCACCATATGTTGGGCGGAGATTTGATTTGTTTGAAGATGCCAAGGAATTCTACCAGACATATGCAATGTTCCATGGGTTTGCGGTGAACACCGAATACCATAGGAAAATTAAAAAAACTAACGAGTGCAACAGAGGTGAGATAAGGTGCTACAAGGCATGAAGGAACAATAAGGGGAAATGTGTTGCACCTGTCGTGCCGGAATGAAAGAGAGGTATCATTGTCAAGACAGAATGCCCTGTCTGGTGTAAACTAAACGCAGAAGGAGCACAGTGGGTGGTCACCGACTATTTGGACGAACACAACCACAAACTCGTAAAGAAGTTTGATCTGGTAAAATTTCTGAGCGCCCACAGACGATTTAGCCCCCTCGAGAAGAAATTGTAAAGTTGCTACATGATTGTAACGTCGGTCCATCAAGAATGGTCCAAATACTATCTGTTATCCACAGCGGAGATGTCAGACTCAGTAGCATGCCCTACATACCAGCAGACGTCACAAACATAAAGGTAAAGTAGCATAGAGAGAGCAGGTTGGCTGACGTAGAAGCCACGATAGCCTACATTGAAGAGAAAGCAAAAGCCGATGCTACTTTCTTCTATAGGATAAGATTGGACGATGAGGACCGTATCAGAAACATGTATTAGGTGGATGGTGCTGCAAGAAGGGCCTACAAACATTTCCATGATTCCATATCCTTCGACGGGACATATTTCACAAATATGTACAAGATGCCCTGTGCTCCATTCATAGGAATAAATAACCACAATCAGTCATTGCAGTTCAGTTGCGGACTCGTTCGGAATGAAGATACGGATGGTTACACTTGGATGTTCAAAACCTTCTTGGAGTGCATGGATGGACTTGCTCCGATGAACATAATAACAGACCGGGATTTTAGCATGCGCGCAGGCATAGGGGAGGTCTTTCCGTTGGTAGTGCACATGCACTCCAGGTGGTATATTATTAAAAAGGCTAAAGAGACGCTAGGACCATTTTTTGCTGACCATCTAGAGCTGCACAAGGCATTCGAGTTATGCGTGGACCACAGCCTGATGGTGGAGGAGTTTGAACGGAGTTGGACGGCTATCATTGAAACATACCAAGTGCAAGACAACGAGACACTTACTGGCCTGTGGGAGAAGCGAATGTACTGGGTGCCGGCCTACTTCATGTAGTCCTTCTTCCCATTTCTGCAGACTACGCTGTGCATCGAGGGGTTCAACACTGTTTTGAAGCGGTACGTGAGCCCTGGCAACTTATTGTTGCAGTTTGCCAAGCAGTACTCAACTTTGGAACAAAAAATACTGGGATCTGAGCTACACCAGGAAGCAAACACCACACTCAAGCAGCCTAAATTGCTAATATATTTGCCAACAAGATTTATAACAAGTAAGTCTATGATGTTACCGTCTTATTTGCACAAGCATGAAGATAGTAGGTGCCATATAGAATGCAATGCAGTTGCCAACTTTTTTGACTTGCTGATCTATTGAAAATAGTCATTGAGGACAGTGTAAAGTATGATCTGTAGTTGCCATGTGGTTTGAACTGTAGTTGCCATGTTGGTTGAACTGTAGTTGCCATGTGGGTTGAACTGTAATTGCCATCTGGGTTGAAATGTTGTTGCCATGTGGGTAGAACTGAAGTTGCCATGTGAAAATGATATGTAGTTGACATGTGCACCAAAACATCGTTTGCCATGTTTTATAAACTGCATTTGCCATGTTAAATGGAATGCATTTGCCAATTCAAAAATGTTATGCATTTGCCAATTCAAAAATGTTATGCATTTGCCATGTGAAAAATATCATGCAGTTGCCATGTGGAATCAAAAAACGCAAGAACAGAAGTTGAAAAAAATAGGATTTCCATGCCATCATTTGGTTTTACATATACATTTTCCTATGTTATGGCATACGTAAACCGTAAGGTGCTGCAAACATCATATAAGAGTTTAACAAAACACGAAAACATGCAAATTCTAGGAAGAAATAAAGCGTGCCAGCATGTACATGGCTTACCAGGTGGACGAACATACGTTCAAGGTGTGTTCACTATTGGGCATGTTGGATTCAGAACCTGAAAACCCGCACAAGGGAAGGAACTACTATGTGAAGGCCACGATAAACGAAGACGAATACTACTACCAATGCTGTAAATTCGAACGGGGCGGGATTGTGTGCTGTCACATACTAAAAGTAATGGACATGCAAGCGGTCACGCGATTGCCCTGCCATTTCATAAGGCGGCGATGGACTTGGGACACTAACGATGCGTTGGGGACAGAAACATCAAATGTAGTTTTGGATGTGCATGATGAGAGACCGGAGGCAACCATGGAAGCCGTGAGGCATGTTGTATTGACCAAGAACTATGCTGAACTAATAGATGAAGCATGCAAGAGAGATGAGACAGCGAGGGTGGCAGAAAAACACAGGAAAGCCCTGAAAAGAGAGCTTGATGAGATCAAAAAGAGGAAGGCTAAATAAGCCTTACACAGTTTCTGCCGCACCTCAAGTGTGCCCCTCATCCACTGGTCCGTCATCTGAAAACTCGGAGGTAGGGTCTGGAACAACAAGCACGCAAACCCAGGTCAGGAACCCGCCCCGTTCCATCACAAAAGGGCATCCAAAAAAGATAAGATACAAATCGGGGTTGGAAATTCAAGCAAAGCACAAGAAAACAAAGAAAGGGGCAGGCAATCCATAAAAGCAACTGTGGAGGATTGTAACTTAGGTGCCGGTGACATTTTTTGTAAGGTATATTGTCACATCCCTAGTTTTACCCTGGCCATGGACTAGCTTGGTTGCTGCATCATGTTTAAATTCAAATGAAATTTGAAATAGGGATTGCCTAAACCCTAGTACCAAATGGAAATCAAATAGGTTTAACCCAAAAATATTTTCAGTGATCCAAATGGCTTCCAAAAATGTTCATCATTGCTGGAAAATGCTTGAAACCGTAACCAGAGGGTTGCACATTTTTTCCATGACATATTTGGTCACTGAATAAAATCATATGTACTTTGCTTTTGGGCATTTAAATGCTAGTAAATATCTTAAATGCCCAAATAATCCTAAAAATAAGTGTGGGCTGTTGGAAATAATCTAAACAGAGCCCCTGATTATTTTCTGGATTTTTAGAGATGCCTAAGTATTTTTAATAAAGCCTCACAGTTACAGAAAAATAGAAAACAGTAATTAAAATAAAAGACACAGAGAGAGAAGGGAATCACCTGGGCCACTTACCTGGCGGCCCATCTGCACTGGCCCAGCTGACTGGCGCTGCCAGTCGTCGTCTCCACCGCGCCAGAGGGCGCCGAGCGTGTGCTCGCCGTGTGCACACACGCGCCCGTGCCACCTCCTGCCTGCTAGCTTGCGTGGCGTCGCGGACAGACCCGCGAGAGCCGTCTGGATCGCTCCGACGCCCCGCCACTCTCTCCCCCGTCCTCACCCTCTCCTCTGGATCTCTCTCTCTCGCGCCCGACAGCTGCCGTCGCCGCCGCTCGCCACCACCGCGGCCACAGGGCCTCCCTCGCCCCCCCCAACTAGCCCACCAGCTCCGCCACTCCATCCTCACCCTCCCCGCCATCTCACGCGACCGGAGAAGCCCCGAGGCGCCGCCCCGCCGTTCTTCCCCTCTTCGGACCCGCCGGTCGCCGTCGACGAATTCGTCGGCTCCGGGCCGTCCCCGACCTCGCCGAGCATCCCATCGCCATCGCTGTGAGCCTCCGCTGCCTCTCCTGTGCTCGCCCCCTCCGTTCTCGCCCCCTAGCCCCATCTCCCACCGAGCCCGAGAGCTCGTCGCCGCCGGCCACGAGGTCGCCGCGGCTAGAGGCCCCGCACGTCGCGTCTGAGCACGCTGTCGTCCTCGTCGCGTTCCCGGGAACCCAGAGCACCTACCCACTCCTCCTCCCGTGCCCCAAAACGCCGTGTCCGAGCGTGCCCGAGCTCCGGCCGCCGCATAGCTCGCCGCCGGCGTCGATTCCGACCGCCCCGAGCTCAAGTCCCTCCACCAAGAGCCTCAGCCCATCCCCAGCTCCCCGTAGGTACCCTCCCCGACCCTTTTGGTGGCCGGAACAGCGAATTGCACTTGCGCCGCCGCGTCGGGCTCGCCGGCGGCTAAACGCCGGCGCCCGCTGACCCGCTGACCGGCGTGGGTTGACCCACTGCCCGGTTTGACCTTCCCCTCTCCCCACTGACCTGCGGGCCCCGCCCGGCTAATTAGGCTAGGATTAGTATTAACTAAATATTAGTTAGTTTAATAGACACTGACAGCAGGGCCCCACCTGTCATTGACACTAAACAGCTCTGGGTCACTGACCAGTGGACCCCACTGGTCAGGTTTGACCGGACCAGCCCCTGTTGACTATGCTGAGGTCAGCATGACCTAGTGCTGACGCAATAATTCGTTTATGGAATTTAGATAATTATTAAATGATTTATTAAATTTCAGAAAATAGCTAAAACTTCAATAAATCATAGAAAATTAACCGTAACTCCAAATTAAATAAATTATATATGAAAAATTATCAGAAAAATTCAAGGAATCCATCTGTACCATTTTCATGCATGTTAGAACAACTTATCACTACTGTTTAGGGCAAATGAAGTGAAGGGCATTTAAATAATCACATATGGAGTTTGAATTTGAATTTTATATTCAAACCAACTTCATTTAATCTGTTGCTAGTTGCATTAGCCCAAAACACATTCATTTGCCATGTCATGATCATGCATCATATTGTGCATTGCATTGATTGTGTTCCTTTCTGTGTTGCCGGTATTTGTCCCCTCTCGATAGACGTGTACCGATGATGTGATCGTTGACACTGATGAAGACTCAATGTTATCTTCAGAAGTGCCAGGCAAGCAAAACCCCCTTGTTCATTCCGATACAATCCTACTCTCTCGCTCCTGCTCTCTTTTACTGCATTAGGACAACATCGATTCATCTGTTACTTGCTGCGGTAGCTGAACCCCTTTATCCTCTGCATGACCTGTCATTCCACAGTAAATAGATGAAACCCACTAGCATGAGTAGGAGTTGTTTGAGCCCTGTTGTGCCTACTCATTCATGCTTGTTTGTCATGCCTGCTACTGCTTAGAGTTGAGTCAGGTCTGATTCATCGGGGATGAATCAGAGGCGTGTGAACATGTCCTACTGTGTGTGAGCTAAGTGTGTGAACACGATTTGGTAAAGGTAGCGGTGAGAGGCCATGTAGGAGTACATGGTGGGTTGTCTCATTGCAGCCGTCCTCAGGAACTGAGTTCTGTGTTTGTGATCCATGATTCAGCTACTACCACGCATTGGGCCCGAAACCAATGGACCCTCTCGGCTTCTTGATCACCCTTGTCCTCTGTCCAGGAGTTGCAAGTAGTTTCTGGTGTTTGTAGTATGCTGGAGGCCGTGGACAGCGCTGACCGTAGGGGTGGGCTGTGATGCGGTAGGCACGTGGCCGGGTAACCGGGCACCCGTTTGGTGTCACGGAACCCTGTTCACATCGTTTGGGGCTGTGAGCGAAACTCCGGCCGGATCTCCTCATGGATGGAACCCGAATAGGCGATAAACCTGGACTAGAGACTTAGGTGATTAGGTAGGTCGTGGCCGACACCCACGTTGGGCTTCCGCTTGAAGGTTGCCGAGTACATGTCGTGTAAACGGCGGTAAGTGGTGAGAGCGTGTGTGAAGAAGTACACCCCTGCAGGGTTAATATGATCTATTCGAATAGCCGTGTCCGCGGAAAAGGACTTCTGGGTTGCTTATATCAGTTCATAGACAAGTGAAAGTGGATACTCTAAAATACGCAAGATAAGCGTGAGTGCTATGGATGGCGTTCTCGTAGGGAGACGGGAGCGGATCCATAGTGGTGTATTGATATGGTGAATATGTGGACTCGTGTGCGCCACCTCAAAAGAGTCGCTTGCAGTCGTAGTTCAGGATAGCCACCGAGTCAAAGCTGGCTTGCTGCAGTTAAACCCCACCATCCCCTTTGTTGATAATGATGCATATGTAGATAGTTCTGATGTAAGTCTTGCTGGGTACATTTGTACTCACGTTTGCCTATTTTATGTTTTTGCAGAGAGACTTCAGTCTCACTAGTAGTTTCCGCGTGGTCTTCGACGTTTAGCTTGATACCTCAGCTACGATCTTGTGCCCTCGGCAGGATCTGATAGATAGTCAGGCTTCTCAGCCTTTTTCATTTATAGATGTCTGTACTCAGACATGATAGCTTCCGCTTGTGCTTTGACTTGTATGCTCTGAGTGTTGGGTCATGAGACCCATGTTTGTAATATCTCGCTCCTCGGAGCCTATTGAATAAACTACTTGAGTCGTAGAGTCATTTTGTGATGCCATGTTGTATTGCACATATCGAGCATATTGTGTGTATGTTATTGAAATGCTTGGTATGTGTGGGATCTGACCATCTAGTTGTTTATCTTTAGTAGCCTCTCTTACCGGGAAATGTCTCCTAGTGTTTCCACTGAGCCATGGTAGCTTGCTACTGCTCCGGAACACTTAGGCTGGCCGGCATGTGTCCTTCTTCGTTCCTGTGTCTGTCCCTTCGGGGAAATGTCACGCGTTGAATACCGGAGTCCTGTTAGCCCGCTACAGCCCGGTTTACCGGAGTCCTGCTAGCCCAGTGCTACAGCCCGGACCCACTTGCTGATGACCGACACGTTCGATGCTGGGTCATGGATGCCTGTCCCTGTAAGTCTGTGCCACTTTGGGTTTACGACTAGTCATGTCAGCCCGGGCTCTTTATCATATGGATGCTAGCGACACTATCATATACGTGAGCCAAAAGGCGCAAACGGTCCCGGGCAAAGGTAAGGCGACACCCGTGGGAATACCGTGCGTGAGGCCGCAAAGTGATATGAAGTGTTACCGGCTAGATCGATGTGACATCGAGTCGGGGTCCTGACAGCGTTGGTATCAGAGCTTGACTGCCTGTAGGATTACCAAGCCAAACTGGTCGAAGTTGAGTCTAGAAATTCTTTAGTTATATAAGGGAATTGATTGTGGGATGGAACGTAAGGCTCTTTTTACTCCTTATACCTTATGCCCTTCTGATCTGAGTCATCTTATCTTCTACGGGGATTAAGAACTAGGCTATCTCTTCTTTCTATTAGGATCACGTGTTACTAATCAGTAGACTTATAAGATTGTTGGATTTAAGTCTCAGTTCAGTTCCTACTACTTCCGTATGTTAATTGTTGATCTCGAAACCTTGATATTGTGCTTCTGAGTGGTTATGCCACCATTTTTGTGATTGTCTCAAATCTTTTTGAGCAATTATAGCCGTTATGCTGTCCGAGTCATCCCAGGTTTCTAAATAGTCCGATGCATTTGCAAATCCCTTCCTTCTGTTTCCGATGTTCCCATGGGCCAGATTAACCACACTAATCGGTGTGTTGAGGTAATTATTGCCTCGACATATATGTTGGAATTATTATTATGACCCTAGGTGTTTAGGGAGTCATCTAGTAATCTAGCAATGTTTTGTGTCCTAGTGTGAAGATTCTGGCCTTTATTCTCGGAAGCATCCCGTGATGCTACTTAGTAGTAGGTATTCTACTCCTGGGTTCTGAACCCGAGATTCACTCTACTTACTTCATGTTGATAGTAATTGCTAGTGCCTTTAGGATATTAGTAACCTTTGCGATAGTCCTTGAAGTCCGTGGTATCTTCTTCTTCCAAATACCATGAACTACTTATGGCAGATGTTTATTGGATCAAAAAAATCACAATTAGAGTACTCTTGAGGAGTTCTCCATTCATAAATCGTGACTCTGCCAGTTCTACCTTTCTGCATGGGTTATCCGGAAGAAATATGTTGAACTTGGTTCGACATACTAATCTATGCATCCACAACTCAGAAAGTTATATGTTCCTTTGAGTTGTTCTCTTTAGTTGCATTCTGACCCTCGTCTATCAATTGATAGTCAAGAGTATGCGTGCGTTCGTTCATCGATGCCTATGACTCTTGTGGTCCGTCAAGCCATTCTATTCCGGAATGACTAGGAGAAACAAACTCCAGTACCTCTTCCATATCTAGGATTGGGTCAAAGTAGTTGTATTCCGCAGATCAAATGCCAATCCAGCTTTTGGTTCTGCTCTACCTTGGAGTATTACATATTTTATATCGAGATTGTTATAGGAATTGCACACCATCCCATGAACTCTTGGTACAGTGATACTTCTTGCCATCACTGTTCATTCCTCGGCCCTCGTGTTGATGCAACCGGAATACCGACAAATGAATTGTGATGTGTGAAATCAATACTGCTAGCAACTCTGTTGCTTGGTAGTTAAAGGATAATAATTTCATTCTTAGTATGTTGGTTTTCGAATCATCCTTCTAAGACTGATCGTGCTACCTAGTCCTTATTTCGGTGCACCCTTCGATTGATGAGTTAGGATTTGTCAAGTCCTCACTCATTTGATCATATCGTCTTGCCCTCAAAAGCAAGATTGTTCTCGAGCTTAGTAACATACCGGTGGTTCATGACTTTCCAAATATCTTCTTGGAGGTGTTACCAGGGTTGTCACCTGACCGCTATGTTGAGTTCGTGATCAAGTTGGTTTCTTGTGAACCACCTTCTCTCCAAGAATCGGTGTTAGATATCCCTGAGCTAGTTGGTTAAGCTAGACAACAACTTGGAGAGTTGGAAGATAAAAGCTTGTCTGACTTAGTTCGTTCCAAAGGGATATTCTTGTGTAGTGTGTGTTGAAGAAAGATGATATCTTCATCGATTGGTCCCTGTGATCAGTTGCTGGACCTATTGTCTTATCAATCCTTTGATTTGAGTGTGGGCTATCGTCAAATCAAATCAGAACCAACGATATTCGTAATGTTGTCTTACTCGTGGTTGATCCCTCGAGCATACACCATTATATCTTTTGGTCTGACCAATGCTATCACTTGTTCACTTAACTATGGAATTCCTTTTAAAAGGAAACCCAGATGAATTGTTGTTGAGCCCATTGACAACATCCTTGTCTCCTCCATAATTTTGTTGAACATTAAGCTAGTGTTGGAAACTTTTGAAAGCATTTGTTCATGCTAGCTCATGAAGCATATGTTCGGATGTAAGTAGTGACTTCCTTTAATTCATGTGCATCTGATGCAAGTTGCCGCCGTGGATTCGAGAAAGTCAATGTTGCTTTCTTTGGAATCATTCCAAATCAGTCATGCACACGTGCGAAGAATGCTGTGGTTTGAAGACTTGCAACCTTCAATCTATATGTATCCCTAGCACACCAAGCCACTGATTGATTTGTTCAAGGAGAAGGAGTTCCTTCATAAGAGCTAATCCGGACTTATGAAAGAACTTCGATACCCTCGTTGATGGTTCCCCTCCTGAACTCGGTAGTGTTTTATTATAAGACTACCACGTGGTCATGCTTGTCTGGGACAACGTGTTCACATGTTTGTAGCAGAACCAGCTCATGTTTTGGAGCTTGCTATCGTAGTTCATCTCCCGAGAATCCCGCAACGTCATCTCGTCGATTTGTGTTGCAAACTTTCATTTTTCTTCCTAAGACTCGATGAGCCTGGAATATCCTAACACCAACCAGAGCTGAATCTCAGGCAGATATGATGGTTGGAACATTTCCCTAAGAACTATAATATTGGTCTCTCGATAACCGGTAAGGTGGATGTCGTGGCCAACACACCCATCCGGTAGACCTATTATTATAGTATCTTGTTTGAGGAAGTTGGCCACCCCCCCCTAGGGATTTCGTAGGATTTACTCCCTAGTTGCCCCTATGGATTTTTGTGTTCCCGAAGTCCGACCTTTTACTTGATGTTTTAGATATCAAACCATATCTATGAATGGGTTATACTAGCACATCAAGGAGAACATTAGAAGCGGAGTGCTAAATGTCTCTCGGTCGATCATCCAGATTTTATTTCCTTGGCCTCGCTAAGGTGAAATCTGAGAAAGTGTTATCTTCCTTTGCATCTGCATCATCCATCATCATTCGTCATGGTAGCAAGCTGTGTCGCCAGGATCCTTCACACGGATATTGGTAGAACCTTGATAAATATGGAAATGCTCAAGTTCTTGAGAGCACGCACAAGCGCTACGTGTTATCATCGGCACTAGCTGGGATTGCCCCAGATTCTTCGGTTATGCTATAACCACTCCAACAGTGAATTCACTCTTTATTGTTGGGTTCTTTCCCAGTTACCAGAATCATTCCCAGCATTTGCATTTTGTTCCCAGCTTGCACCGCCAATGTGCCATTCTACCACGGGTCTCTTCCATCTCCGGTGATAAGCAAATTCATCCATTACGTTGTCTTCAACAAGGTAATCCACATCATCCAAGTTTGAGTATGCCATTCTACCGAACCCCTCTAAATGATCGATTATGATTTGCCTTAAGCTGGTATAAAGAGTTTCCATGATCTCTGAATCAAAGGTAATTCTTTTGCCACTTAAGGGGAGATATCTACGAGTCACGGTTCCGAGGATGTTTCGTCGTGGTATCATGGCAACTCAACTCTTCGCTACGTTGGCAGTCGTTTACCACCTTCTTAAGCGTGGAATCGTTGTCTACCTAGTGAACCTTCGTCATCTGCTCCACTCCATTTCTTCAAATCTGTGCTTCGTCTCCCAGCTCAAGAGATGTTGCTATGTCTCATTCCGTGAGTTGTTCGATCTTCGAGAAGATCGACCCTTCTAGAGTCTCTTTCCCTCCAGGTCATGTTGGCAGGATTTCTCAGAGCAAGACATCAAGACAATGATGGTGAATGAATCAACGTTCAACTGAAGTTCACCCTGGATCGTGAAGATTATACTAGTTGCGTTTCCCCTTCACCTTACCCTACGCTTGAATCTCGAGACGAGATTCTTGTTTAGTGGGGGTGAGTTGTCACATCCCTAGTTTTACCCTGGCCATGGACTAGCTTGGTTGCTGCATCATGTTTAAATTCAAATGAAATTTGAAATAGGGATTGCCTAAACCCTAGTACCAAATGGAAATCAAATAGGTTTAACCCAAAAATATTTTCAGTGATCCAAATGGCTTCCAAAAATGTTCATCATTTCTGGAAAATGCTTGAAACCATAACCAGAGGGTTGCACATTTTTTCCATGACATATTTGGTCACTGAATAAAATCATATGTACTTTGCTTTTGGGCATTTAAATGCTAGTAAATATCTTAAATGCCCAAATAATCCTAAAAATAAGTGTGGGCTGTTGGAAATAATCTAAACAGAGCCCCTGATTATTTTCTGGATTTTTAGAGATGCCTAAGTATTTTTAATAAAGCCTCACAGTTACAGAAAAATAGAAAACAGTAATTAAAATAAAAGACACAGAGAGAGAAGGGAATCACCTGGGCCACTTACCTGGCGGCCCATCTGCACTGGCCCAGCTGACTGGCGCTGCCAGTCGTCGTCTCCACCGCGCCAGAGGGCGCCGAGCGTGTGCTCGCCGTGTGCACACACGCGCCCGTGCCACCTCCTGCCTGCTAGCTTGCGTGGCGCCGCGGACAGACCCGCGAGAGCCGTCTGGATCGCTCCGACGCCCCGCCACTCTCTCCCCCGTCCTCACCCTCTCCCCTGGATCTCTCTCTCTCGCGCCCGACAGCTGCCGTCGCCGCCGCTCGCCACCACCGCGGCCACAGGGCCTCCCTCGCCCCCCCCAACTAGCCCACCAGCTCCGCCACTCCATCCTCACCCTCCCCGCCATCTCACGCGACCGGAGAAGCCCCGAGGCGCCGCCCCGCCGTTCTTCCCCTCTTCGGACCCGCCGGTCGCCGTCGACGAATTCGTCGGCTCCGGGCCGTCCCCGACCTCGCCGAGCATCCCATCGCCATCGCTGTGAGCCTCCGCTGCCTCTCCTGTGCTCGCCCCCTCCGTTCTCGCCCCCTAGCCCCATCTCCCACCGAGCCCGAGAGCTCGTCGCCGCCGGCCACGAGGTCGCCGCGGCTAGAGGCCCCGCACGTCGCGTCTGAGCACGCTGTCGTCCTCGTCGCGTTCCCGGGAACCCAGAGCACCTACCCACTCCTCCTCCCGTGCCCCAAAACGCCGTGTCCGAGCGTGCCCGAGCTCCGGCCGCCGCATAGCTCGCCGCCGGCGTCGATTCCGACCGCCCCGAGCTCAAGTCCCTCCACCAAGAGCCTCAGCCCATCCCCAGCTCCCCGTAGGTACCCTCCCCGACCCTTTTGGTGGCCGGAACAGCGAATTGCACTTGCGCCGCCGCGTCGGGCTCGCCGGCGGCTAAACGCCGGCGCCCGCTGACCCGCTGACCGGCGTGGGTTGACCCACTGCCCGGTTTGACCTTCCCCTCTCCCCACTGACCTGCGGGCCCCGCCCGGCTAATTAGGCTAGGATTAGTATTAACTAAATATTAGTTAGTTTAATAGACACTGACAGCAGGGCCCCACCTGTCATTGACACTAAACAGCTCTGGGTCACTGACCAGTGGACCCCACTGGTCAGGTTTGACCTGGACCAGCCCCTGTTGACCTGCTGAGGTCAGCATGACCTAGTGCTGACGCAATAATTCCTTTCTGGAATTTAGATAATTATTAAATGATTTATTAAATTTCAGAAAATAGCTAAAACTTCAATAAATCATAGAAAATTAACCGTAACTCCAAATTAAATAAATTATATATGAAAAATTATCAGAAAAATTCAAGGAATCCATCTGTACCATTTTCATGCATGTTAGAACAACTTATCACTACTGTTTAGGGCAAATGAAGTGAAGGGCATTTAAATAATCACATATGGAGTTTGAATTTGAATTTTATATTCAAACCAACTTCATTTAATCTGTTGCTAGTTGCATTAGCCCAAAACACATTCATCTTGCCATGTCATGATCATGCATCATATTGTGCATTGCATTGATTGTGCTCCTTTCTGTGTTGCCGGTATTTGTCCCCTCTCGATAGACGTGATACCGATGATGTGATCGTTGACACTGATGAAGACTCAATGTTATCTTCAGAAGTGCCAGGCAAGCAAAACCCCCTTGTTCATTCCGATACAATCCTACTCTCTCGCTCCTGCTCTCTTTTACTGCATTAGGACAACATCGATTCATCTGTTACTTGCTGCGGTAGCTGAACCCCTTTATCCTCTGCATGACCTGTCATTCCACAGTAAATAGATGAAACCCACTAGCATGAGTAGGAGTTGTTTGAGCCCTGTTGTGCCTACTCATTCATGCTTGTTTGTCATGCCTGCTACTGCCTAGAGTTGAGTCAGGTCTGATTCATCGGGGATGAATCAGAGGCGTGTGAACATGTCCTACTGTGTGTGAGCTAAGTGTGTGAACACGATTTGGTAAAGGTAGCGGTGAGAGGCCATGTAGGAGTACATGGTGGGTTGTCTCATTGCAGCCGTCCTCAGGAACTGAGTTCTGTGTTTGTGATCCATGATTCAGCTACTACCACGCATTGGGCCCGAAACCAATGGACCCTCTCGGCTTCTTGATCACCCTTGTCCTCTGTCCAGGAGTTGCAAGTAGTTTCTGGTGTTTGTAGTATGCTGGAGGCCGTGGACAGCGCTGACCGTAGGGGTGGGCTGTGATGCGGTAGGCACGTGGCCGGGTAACCGGGCACCCGTTTGGTGTCACGGGAACCCTGTTCACATCGTTTGGGGCTGTGAGCGAAACTCCGGCCGGATCTCCTCATGGATGGAACCCGAATAGGCGATAAACCTGGACTAGAGACTTAGGTGATTAGGTAGGTCGTGGCCGACACCCACGTTGGGCTTCCGCTTGAAGGTTGCCGAGTACATGTCGTGTAAACGGCGGTAAGTGGTGAGAGCGTGTGTGAAGAAGTACACCCCTGCAGGGTTAATATGATCTATTCGAATAGCCGTGTCCGCGGAAAAGGACTTCTGGGTTGCTTATATCAGTTCATAGACAAGTGAAAGTGGATACTCTAAAATACGCAAGATAAGCGTGAGTGCTATGGATGGCGTTCTCGTAGGGAGACGGAGCGGATCCATAGTGGTGTATTGATATGGTGAATATGTGGACTCGTGTGCGCCACCTCAAAAGAGTCGCTTGCAGTCGTAGTTAGGATAGCCACCGAGTCAAAGCTGGCTTGCTGCAGTTAAACCCCACCATCCCCTTTGTTGATAATGATGCATATGTAGATAGTTCTGATGTAAGTCTTGCTGGGTACATTTGTACTCACGTTTGCCTATTTTATGTTTTGCAGAGAGACTTCAGTCTCACTAGTATTTCCGCGTGGTCTTCGACGTTTAGCTTGATACCTCAGCTACGATCTTGTGCCCTCGGCAGGATCTGATAGATAGTCAGGCTTCTCAGCCTTTTTCATTTATAGATGTCTGTACTCAGACATGATAGCTTCCGCTTGTGCTTTGACTTGTATGCTCTGAGTGTTGGGTCATGAGACCCATGTTTGTAATATCTCGCTCCTCGGAGCCTATTGAATAAACTACTTGAGTCGTAGAGTCATTTTGTGATGCCATGTTGTATTGCACATATCGAGCATATTGTGTGTATGTTATTGAAATGCTTGGTATGTGTGGGATCTGACCATCTAGTTGTTTATCTTTATTAGCCTCTCTTACCGGGAAATGTCTCCTAGTGTTTCCGACTGAGCCATGGTAGCTTGCTACTGCTCCGGAACACTTAGGCTGGCCGGCATGTGTCCTTCTTCGTTCCTGTGTCTGTCCCTTCGGGGAAATGTCACGCTTTGAGTACCGGAGTCCTGTTAGCCCGCTACAGCCCGGTTTACCGGAGTCCTGCTAGCCCAGTGCTACAGCCCGGACCCACTTGCTGATGACCGACACGTTCGAAGCTGGGTCATGGATGCCTGTCCCTGTAAGTCTGTGCCACTTTGGGTTTACGACTAGTCATGTCAGCCCGGGCTCTTTATCATATGGATGCTAGCGACACTGTCATATACGTGTGCCAAAAGGCGCAAACGGTCCCGGGTAAAGGTAAGGCGACACCCGTGGGAATACCGTGCGTGAGGCCGCAAAGTGATATGAAGTGTTACATGCTAGATCTATGTGGCATCGAGTCGGGGTCCTGACATATATGGTCGGGATTTTAAAAATTTGAGTATGATTGTTGGTGGACAACAGAATTTGAAAGAAATGGCATGTATGCCACTTATGTGCTGCTAAATCTGCCATGCAGCTTCGGTCGGATCCGCCATGTAATTTCTACTAATCTGCCATCACGCAGATTTTCCGTTTTTGGACCATGCATTTTTTTAATGTTTTTTGACATGTTGATATATTGAAAAATGGCATCCGGGTACATTATAAGCATGAAAATCGTAGTTGCCATGTGTAATGAAAATGCAGTTTCCATGTGAAATGATATCTAGTTGCCATATTTTATGAATTGCATTTGCCATGTTAAATAAACTGTGTTTTCCATGTTATATGTTATGCAATTGCCATGTCAAATATCGTGCAGTTGCCATGTCAAATATCATGCAGTTGCCCAAAAAACAAAAAAACTAAATGATTACTTTCACTAACCGTGTCTAGTCAACTATATTTGCCATGTTTTCATGCATCATAGACGCATTCAAACACCCAACTGGTGCTAGCAACCACAAACACATAAACAGTAATGAACATAAACGTATCTGCTGTCAAACCTAAGTAGGTTCACATCCACACATATATTACAGAAATATTTAGTGCCACTCACACACCACCACTATATATTAGAATACGGGAGGGTTGCAGTCATAACATAGTACACGCACGTAGTTTTAAAAGCACAAGTTGATACCTTACATTCATCAGCCACATAATGTAAGTTAGGCATGCGGTATGGAGCACCACATGATCACTTGTACTTCTTGTTGGATTTTTTGACAGCTTCCTCTATGAACTCTCGTGCGTTGGACCGCTTGTTGAAATCTTCATTCATCAACCAGTTCCATGTGTATATTTTGCGAAGCTCAATGACCATTGCAGCTGTGACGACAAGGACACGTCGGCCTTCGCACTTTTCAGGGTATTCCAACGTGTGAAATCTGCATTCATGCCTATAAAATAAAAAGAATCAGGTCAACTCAAGAGAACAGAAAAAATCATAAACTTTGATGCATAGGTGACAAAAGGTTTAGAATAGGTGTGGAGGACACATGAAAAAAGATAGTAATTACCGGTTTCATTACTTCATAGTCGCGACATACTCGATTGGAAATTGACTGATCTGGACCCTTGAGTTTTCATAGTGACACGTCCATGTCACTTTGAGGTTGTTGATGAAGAATTCAGCATGTGCAACAAGGTCTGCATCAGCTTCGGAACGCATTGAATCAAGCACCTCAAATCATTGGTTCTTCAGGTCAAGGTGAATCGCGTAGTGGTGACCACATTTGTCATGTGGGTCATGTGGTGCACGCTCCTGGAACATGGGAAACAGTACTTGCAAGTAAAATAAAGGAAAATAAAAAGCAAATTTCACATCAAAACAACAGTGATGTAGTTCAGAAAATGATATGTAAAGATATTGCCGGATGAAGTAAGTGGTACATGAATGACAAAATTAGCAAGCTGCCAAAAAATACGCCCACATAGAATGTTTATTTGCCATGTGTAATTAAAATAAGTTGGCATCCATGTATGAACAAAGTTGCCCAGTATTTTAATTGAAGTTCCCACATAAGTTGCATTAAAAATAATCAAACTTATTTTACATGGCAGGTGTTGCCACATGAAACATCTATCACAAAACAGTATGTAGCCCACGTGTGAAGCATAGCTACTAACAAAACATAGCATGTTAAAAAATATGTGCAAACAAGAAGGAACACTCACACATTCTTCAGTGTGATCTTGAAATCACCATGCGTGGAAAAATGCTTCCTCGGGATTTTATGGTGGAAGTCACCATCCCATATTTTGCAGGTCACACTGTACTGCATGATCGTTTTGTTGGGACAAATGTCCATATGTCTGTTGTTGAAGTCAATCTCGCACGCAACTACATTTTTTGTCATTTTACCAAGAGGCCTCACAGACTCGGCAAGATCATCCAGACGTACGTCGCATCACATTGTATGGGTTTGGTTCTGTCCAAACATGAGGTGTATGAAAATGATATAACATGAAAGAATCGTGAAAATAAGAGAAAAGCATGTGAGGGGTTATGTGGTGTGGACGTTATGCTTTCAGCTCTTTCATGTGCTTGTTGTTGGACCTTGCGTTTGCAAAATGCTTGACAATATCATACAGATGGTTCTGCTCCTTTGTGGCCTTGACTTCGGGCTCATAGTCAACCGCGGGTGGGTGCGTGAACTAGCCCATGCTGCCTCACAGATCTAGGGGTGGCACTTCTAATGGTATCCTTAGAAGCCGACTCAGCAGGCATGTTAGAACTTGATTGCCCCTGACCCCGTGAGGACCCCCGCTTCAATGCTTCCTCCTCAATCCTACGGTAAGCGTCATCAAGTGACGCCGAAATCTCCTCAGGCGTGGCTGCAAGAATTAAAACAGTGGGTTAGGATACTTGAAAACAAACTAGTTATTGTGGAAAAGGATGTAGAATATGAAATCTAGGTGCAAAAATAGTGAGTCGCCATGTGGAAACAACTCTAGTTGCCTTGTGTAGTCCACTGTATTTGCCATGTGGCAACAACTGCAGTTGCCAAGTACATTGAACTGAAGTTGCCATGTTGCAACAACTCCAGTTGCCATGTGCTTGGCGGATGGAATTGTAGCATGGCAACAAACTGTAGGTGCCATGTTGCATCAGATCATATTTTCCATCACCAGTCACAAACCAAAAAAAGCTTGTGACAAACGTCAGACTAAAAAAATGTAGAAACCAAAACGATAAACACACAAAAAATGTACCTTGCACTATCGGCTCTGCAAACTTCACAGCCTTCCCGTCGTCTACCATTGGTTGCGCCATCACTGGGGCCATGCCTCCCGGGAAAGCAAAGGCAACTGGCATAGGATCTTGCACCACTGGTTCATCTTGACTTCAATCGATGCCAAGGCTATAGCTCGGTGGGGTGAAGGCCATTGCATGCCTATCCTCCCTACCAGCCGGATGGCGAACAAGATGTCCGACGGAATCCAGGGGTGACAGATCAACAAACATTTCTGCCTCATCTGCTACAGTATCATCAGGATTATTAGTAGGGTGGGGCGTGCTGCCAACTGTATCATTCACAACTTTCTTGCCAATCTGCTTGTTTGGGCTATACGGGACACCAATGTTGACTCGGAGCTTAGAAGTGCGCAGATTTAAGTTGGGGTTCTCCATGGTGGTGAAAGACGCAGTCTGCTCTAGACATTCACCTCCATCAGTCGCGGCTTGCTGTGTGCGTCCGTTGTACTCCGGACTTCTGTTTTGTGCATAACATTGCTTTGGGCAGGTGGTGGGAACCATGTGGAAGCAGGCACATAACCAGAGTCATCTCTGCTACTCCTACCTACAGCTGGTGCATTGGGTATGTCTGCAGGTTGCTTGCGGGGGCTACGATGCCGAGGTGGAAGACCAGCTCGCACAACGGTCACCGTAGTAACCTCTGGGCCACCAAAAGCTAGATCTGTGATGCCATGAGTCTCACCTGTGGATGGCATCTCATTCTGAATTGTCACTGCGGCCCCTTCTTTTGTGGACGCATAAGTACTAGCAGCCACGCGCTTGGAATCCGTATTACATGAGCGGGAATCTTCCTTGCCTAGGTTGATATCGGGAGTGTCCACTTCAACACTTGCTGATCAGGTGGCATGGGTCACAACAGCATCCCTCATTAACAGTAGAGTGGGCAATATCTCAACAGTCCTGGCAGATATGGACTCATCACTCCTAGATGTACAGATTCCTGTTGTTGTAGCCTGCACATCTGCAACTGGCGGAGATGGTTGACCGCTTGAATTAGAGCTAGTGGGTACAGTGGACGGTGCAGCAGCACTTTTCTCGACTGGCTCCTCATGAACATCTGAGTTGCCACCTTTTGACAGCTCTGAATGAATGCGTTCGAGTGGGTCTCTACGGTTCTGCTTGGTCACGCGTGTAGTAGTCTTCTTCCCCTGCAAGAAAGCACATGATGAGTATAAAAAATTGAAAAAAAATGGTTTCCATGCTAGTCATCTTAAAAATGTAACAAATGTGTGATGTGCCAGAGCTGCCACAAAGACAAATGTAGAGGATGGAAGCCAGTGGAGAGCTGCTAGTTGCCATATGAGTGGAATAAGAATTGCCATGTGGCCTAGTTAACAATTGCCATGCAGAGCAAAACAGGAGTTGCCATGCAGCAGAAAAATAAATCATGAGAAAAAAGCAGTTGCCATGTGGGACTGATGGCAGTACCCCATATGGCAAGCTGAACAGCTGCATTGAAAAAGCAGACGGGTAGTTGCCGCATAAATGTATCAACTAAAAAAGTTGTGTATGATCTAGAATGCATCAAGCAAAAAAAAGCACTACGACAATTAAAAAATAGGGAGAACCTAGTTCTTGCTTGTCTTCCTTGAGTCTTCCAACATGACAGGATCGTCGGTGTTTGACATTGACGTACGAGTAGACGACCTAGTAGAAGTGGTGTCACCAACAGTTGGAGCACCCTGGTTCAATCGAGCAGAAACACGGGTTGACGTTGGTGGCTGTTTCTTCTTAAATGCTCATTCACCAGTTGTTGCCTCACTGCACGTAGAAAAAGATGGCAAAAAGGGGTACCAAGTGTGAGACACAAAAATCATGCCGTGCTTAGCAAACAATGAAAAGAGGTTTGGTCTGTTAAAAATGAGAGACAAACAAAACACTAAATAGATGTCGAACCTCTTCCTAGCAGCTACGGGATTGGTGTTAGACCTCTTGCCAATAGAGCCCTACCAAATATTCTTTGGAGCTCTGCCCTCTTTGATGGCGACACCCCCGTGTCTCCCGCAACTGTTTGTTCAACTGCTTCCTCCGGTGGAGGGACATCTGGTACAGCCTTATCCTTCTTACCACCTACACGAACTTCACCATGTTCATCGTCATCGGTTGGATGTTACACATTCTCCATGTCATCGTCATTGTCCTTGTCGAGACCAGCGTCTCCATCTAGATCATCTTGCATGTTGGGGAGCTCCTGTGAGTTGTTGTAGTCGTACCGGCCACGTCAACCTGTTGGTCGATGTGTCCGTTCTCCAATGAATGATGTGAACTGCCTCGCAACCGCGTCACTGTCGGAGCCATTAAGTGTCGTCCAACCCTCAACCAACTTCCTGAGCAAGCTGGTCATGCCGGAGGCAAACTGCAAAATTAGATGTTCAATAGGTGCCCTCGCTTGTGCACAAAAACTAACAAGTAGCAAAAACCAAAGATATTAGAGTCACGTGCGTAAGAACAAAAAACCCCAAAACAACCAGAAGATATATATCAAAAATGCAAAGTGAAAAACAATTTCAAAAAACAAAATAAACATCATTGAATACCTCAGTAGGACAAGATGGAGCTAAATGCACATCCATCCACTTGCCAAAGTTTTGTGGCCCACCAAACACACTATAGTCTATTGCATGCTTGGCCATCAGCTGGAAAAGAACAAAAAACAACTAAGATGTGAGAGAGCAACAAATTGCAGTGACTAACAATTCATGTATTGCAAACAAAAAGGAAATAAAAAAGGAGTTTCGACATAGATAGCAGAGTTCCCATATGGGATCAGACATGGTTGCCATGTGCAGACCGCCATAGCTGACAAGGTATTTTTCTCTTGTTAGACATAAATGATTGCCATACGGGGAGTTTTTCACATGTTATGCAACATCCAAAATTGAAGAATGACGTGCAAGAAAGAAGGCAGAACTAACCTGCAGTTTCCCATATTTTGTATCGGTTATCCTGTCTGCAGCAAGAACATCCTTGACAACAGCGTCCGTCCATGCAGAGATAGCAAACTTATGTGCAGGCTGTCAGGACCCCGACTCAATGCCACATCGATCTAGCATGTAACACCTCATATCACTTTGCGGCCTCACGCACGGTATTCCCACGGGTGTCGCCTTACCTTTGCCTGGGACCGTTTGCGCCTTTTGGCACACGTATATGACAGTGTCGCTAGCATCCATATGATAAGGAGCCCGGGCTGACATGGCTAGTCGTAAACCCAAAGCGGCACAGACTTACAGGGACAGGCATCCATGACCCAGCATCGAACGTGTCGGTCATCAGCGAGTGAATCCAGGCTGTAGCACTGGGCTAGCAGGACTCCGGTGAACCGGGCTGTAGCGGGCTAACAGGACTCCGGTATTCATCGCGTGACATTTCCCCGAAGGGACAGACACAGGAACGAAGAAGGACACATGCCGGCCAGCCTAAGTGTTCCGGAGCAGTAGCAAGCTACCATGGCTCGGTGGAAACACTAGGAGACATTTCCCGGTAAGAGAGGCTACTAAAGATAAACAACTAGAAGGTCAGATCCCACACATACCAAGCATTTCAATAACATACACACAATATGCTCGATATGTGCAAATACAACATGGCATCACAACATGACTCTACGACTCAAGTAATTTATTCGTTAGGCTCCGAGGAGCGAGATATTACAAACATGGGTCTCATGACCCAACAATCAGAGCATACAAGTCAAAACACAAGCGGAAGCTATCATGTCTGAGTACAGACATCTATAAATGAAAAAGGCTGAGAAGCCTGACTATCTACCAGATCCTGCCGAGGGCTCAAGATCGTAGCTGAGGTATCAAGCTAAACGTCGAAGTCCACGTGGAACTACTAGTGAGACTGAAGTCTCTCTGCAAAAACATAAGATAGGCAAACGTGAGTACAAATGTACCCAGCAAGACTTACATCAGAACTAACTACATATGCATCATTATCAACAAGGGGGTGGTGGAGTTTAACTGCAGCAAGCCAGCTTTGACTCGGTGGCTAACCTGAACTACGACTGCAAGTAACTCTTTTGAGGTGGCGCACACGAGTCCACATATTCACCATATCAATACACCACTATGGATCCGCTCCCGTCTCCCTACGAGAACGCCATCCATAGCACTCACGCTTATCTTGCGTATTTTAGAGTGTCCACTTTCACTTGTCTATGAACTATGCAAGGGGTCCAAGTTTCCATATCCGAGGAATCCGGCTATTCGAATAGATGATGTTAACCCTGCAGGGGTGTACTTCTTCACACACGCTTTCGCCACTTACCGCCCTGTACACGTCTTGTACCTCGGCAACCTTCAAGCGGAAGCCGGGCGAGGGAGTCGGCCACGACCTGACTAACCGAACAAGTCTCTAGTCCAGGTTTATCGCCTATTCGGGTTCCATCCGCAAGGAGATCCGGCCGGGGTGTCGCTCACGGCCCCAAATGATGTGTGCAGGGTTCCCAAGCCCACCAACCGGGTGCCACTTGGTACACCGTGTCACTGTGCCTAGTCTGTCCCAAGCCCACCTGTTCCGGGTGCCACTTGGTAGACTACTAACACTACCTACAAACACCAGAAACTAGTTGCAACTCCTGGACAGAGATCAAGTTGATTAATAAGTCGAGAGAGCTTGGAGCTCCCGGAGCCCAATGTGTGGTAGTAACTGATCATGGATCACAAACACAGAACTCAGTTCCTGAGGACGGCTGCAATGAGACAACCCACCATGTACTCCTACATGGCCTCTCACCGCTACCTTTACCAAATCGTGTTCACACACTTAGTTCACCCATAGTAGGACATGTTCACACGCCTCTGATTCATCCCCGATGAATCAGACCTGACTCAACTCTAAGCAGTAGCAGGCATGACAAACAAGCATGAATGAGTAGGCACATCAGGGCTCAAACAACTCCTACTCATGCTAGTGGGTTTCATCTATTTACTGTGGCAATGACAGGTCATGCAAAGGATAAAGGGTTCAGCTACCGCAGCAAGTATCAAATATGTCGTTGTTGTCCTAATGCAGTAAAAGAGAGCAGGAGCGAGAGAGTGGGATTTTATCGGAATGAACAAGGGGGGTTTTGCTTGCCTGGCACTTCTGAAGATAACATTGAGTCTTCATCAGTGTCAACGATCACGTCATCGGTATCACGTCTATCGAGAGGGGACAAATACCGGCAACACAGAAAGGAACACAATCAATGCAATGCACAATATGATGCATGATCATGACATGGAAAAATGAATGTGTTTTGAGCTAATGCAACTAGCAACAGATTAAATGAAGTTGGTTTGAATACAAGATTAAATTTCAAACTCCATATGTGATTATTCAAATGTCATTCACTTCATTTGCCCTAAACAGTAGTGATAAGTTGTTCTAACATGCATGAAAATGGTACAGATGGATTCCTTGAATTTTTCTGATAATTTTTCATATATAAATTATTTAATTTGGAGTTACGGTTAATTTTCTATGATTTATTGAAGTTTTAGGCATTTTCTGGAATTTCAGAATTAAATTAAATCCAGAAATGATTTAATTGCGTCAGCCTGACGCCAGCATGACGTCAGCGAGTCAACGACCAGGTCCAGGTCAAATCTGACATGTGGGGTCCACACGTCAGCGACACAGGGGCTAATCCCGCGTTGACTCGGGCTTTGACCCGCTACGGGGCCCGCTGTCAGTGTCTGTTAGTGTGTTAATGGGGGGGGATTAGCCGCTAATGACGGTTCACGTCAGAGGCGCCGGCGGTTGGACGACGGCGACGATCAGAGCGACGGTGGCTCGCCGGAGTTGCGCCAGAGACGACGGATCGACGCGCCAGGGGCACCAGAGGATAGCCCGTGCCCGCGCGCATCTAGGGGAACCAACGGGAGGTGCGGGGGTGGACGGAGTTCGCCGGAGGCGAGGTTGTGGCGGCGGCCGGAGTTCGGGCGTCGATGGAAACGACGACACCGTGCACGGGAGGAGCTATGGTTAGCATCTACGTGTTCTACAAAAGCTCACGAACCCAACGGAGGCACACACGGGACCAAATGGCCACCGGAGCCTCGTCGGCGATGAGCTTGTGCGGCGGCGTACTGTCGGGGAAGAGGGGCGCGGCGGCTACGGCATGTTAGAGAGAAAACGGAGAGGGAGAGGATGATTAGGAGCTCACGTGGAGTGCAGTGGTGGCCTCGGCGTGTTCGGGGAAGCTCGGACGGCGACGAATCGACGGCGACCATCAGCGGCGGTCGAGGACGAAGACGATGGCATGGAGGCGAAGCAGAGCTTCCCGAGGGGCTTGGCTCGGTGGGGGAGGAATAGGGGGTCGGGGCGGAGCTTCCTGGGGCGTCGGTGAGGCTTCGGGATGACTGCGGCCGCGGTAGCGGCGTCGGCGGCGACGAGCTCCGCTCGGTCGCGAGAGGGAGAGAGAGCAGAGGGGAGGAGGGGGTGCAGAGAGAGAGAGAGGGGCGGTCAGGGGGGTGTCGTGGCTTCACCAGGGCGTCGAGGGGGAAGCGGCAAGCAGGAGGTGGCCGGGACGCGTGCCGGCGCGCTGCGGCCACACACCCTCGTGCCCACTGGCACGAGGTTGAGGATGACTGGCACATGGGCCTGGTGGGCTGGCTTCTCTGCTGGGCCAGGTAAGTAACAGGTACCCCCTCCTTCTTTGTTTCTATTTTAATTGTTGTTTTCTATTTATTTCAATCTGTTTTGATTTAGTTCAAGCACTAAACCATTTTTGTTTCTTCCAATAATTTTTGCAGGGACTGAAAGTAATATTCTAGAGCCCCTCACAAAATATCAGAATTATTGAAGCATTAAAAATATATATAACATATATTTGCTCCAACTCAAATACAATATGTGTTAATTCAAAAATCCAGAATGGCCTAGAAATATGTGCATCATTTTTGGCAGAGGTTTTCACCTTTACCAGAAATCATGAACATTTTCAGAGGTCATTTTGGGTTCATTGAAAAAGATTTTATTTTGACCCTAGTTGAATTGATTTAATGCTAGGGTTTGAGCATCCTAATTTCAATTTTAGGCAAAATTTAAACATGATGCAACACATGAGCTAGCCTAGAGCACTACCAGCAGCTAGGGATGTGACACAGGCGAAGGGCCTCCTATCCCAGTAAAGTCAACGGTGGACAAATCAAGAGAATCAACGTACATGATCTGGTATACATAATAAAAAAGGAAGCTATGTCAATTTCAATCATGCCATGGTGAAAAAAAAAGCTTATGCAGTTTTCTTCAGTCATCAAGTTGAAGAGAATGAAGAGAAAGGATTTGCCATCTATCTATGTTAGTTGCCATCATGCTGTGTTGGCAGTTGCCATCTTGTTATGCTGGTAGCTACCACCAGCTCAACATCATAGTTGCCATGTAGATTGAATAAGAGAGAACAAATGTATGAAATGAACACTTTTTTGTGGTGTTGAAGAATGCTGGTATACACAATAAAAAAGGAAGCTATGTCAGTTGAAACCATGCTATGGTGAAAAAGAAGCTTATGTAGTTTCCTTGAGTCATCAAGTTGAAGAGAATGAAGAAAAATATTTGTCATCTATCTATGTTAGTTGCCATCATGCTTTGTTGACAGTCGCCATCTAGTTATGCTGGTAGCTGCCACCAGATCAGCATCATAGTTGCCTTGCAGATCACATAAACAAAATTTGAATGTATGAAAATAACAATTTTTTGTGTTGTTGAAAAATGCTATTGCCTTGTAGGCAGCAACTACAGTTGTCATGGATCAGACAAAAGTTACATTAACATGTAGAAGGATTTCACATAAAAAATGAAATGAAAGGGTTGCCATGCACGATCTTGTATGGTTGCCATGCATTATCTTGTACGGTTCACACTTATCAATAGCTGTGATGTTGATTTGGGAACGGAAAAACATTGAACCGTGATAAAACTAATTGCAAAATAGTGGGGGAAAATACCATTAGGTGCAAGCGACAAACCTTCTGGTACATCTTGTTTGAGAATGCTTCATGCAGGAAGTCAGCGATGAATTTACACCAATTCATTTTGTTCATCCATTGCCGGCGCATCTTCATTACACACCACCGAATAGACTAAATTAATACAAGTTCATACATAAAGTTCATACAACACTTAAATGCAACATACAAATAACTCTCTAGCTAAAGAATTTAAATGCAACAACAAATGCAATCAAGATCGCATCTAAGGTAACAATTGATCCAACAGCATAATGATACCAAGCCACACTATCAATGGCATATTTTCTAATCTTTCTAATCTTCAACCGCATTTTCTCCATCTTGATCTGGTGATCATCGACGACATCGGCAACATGCAACTTCAATTCCATCTTCTCCCCCTCAATTCTTTTCAATTTTTCTTTCAAATACTCATTTTCTCTTTCAACTAAATTTAACCTCTCGACAGTAGGGTCGGCTAGAATTTCCGGTTCACATACCTCCTAGATAAAAATATCTATGTCAACATGATGGGCACAATTTGTCATAAACACGAATGCAACAAATAGTTTTAAAAGAGAATATACCACATCTGAATCATAACACGAACGAGGGCCGACGGGGATGGATATCAAAACCATGGCACTATGTATAACAAACAATGTACGGGTAAGATAATTATACAAGTAACTATATATATAAATCACACAAACATGATTTTATTATGTAAAAAAAGATAAGAACAAGAGGCTCACCACAAGGTGGTTCCGGCCACGGGTCGGTGCAGACGATCGACGGTGGTTACGCCGGAGATGGGAAGGCACTAAGTAAACCACACCTACATATGGAAACTAAGAGTTATTTTAAGCTCAAATTGCATATAAATCAAATAAACTACCACATATAATTCCTCCCAAATTACTAAAACCCACAAATTAATCACTATATAAAGCATTGCAAGAGCTAATCTAGCAATGGGAGATGAAAGGACAAAGTTGCTAACCTTTGTGATCACTTGAATGGATGGGGGCCTTCAAATCTTGACAAATTTGTGTGATGAGCTCGAGGGGAAGAGAGGAAGAAGAGAGAAGAGGAGAGGGCCAAGGGGGAAGAACAGAGCTAGCTGGACGAAGGGTTTATATGTAGGATGACCTATAGTACCGGTTCGTGGCAAGAACTGGTACTAAATGTGCTACAGGGGCCCCAGTCTGAAAACATCCTACCACCACACCCTTTAGTACAGGTTCGTGACACGAACCGGTGCTAAAGGTTCACCATGAACCGGTACTAATGAGCTTCGCCCACCTAGTCATTGGAACCGACAGTAATGGTCACATTAGTGCCGGTTTTGATACAAACCGGTACTAATGTGCTTCACATTAGGCCCTTTTTCTACTAGTGGCAGCAAACATCCATCAGAGCCTGCATCCCTATCTCACCGGCAGCTCCCTTCTGCTCATCAATAAATCCATCGTTCAAAATGGTCAGGCGTTCTTCTGAAGCCCTATTGTGATGACGTTTCTTCTTCTACATAACAGAAAAAGGATCATTTGTTGCCATGTTCAATGTCATGAAAAAATTTAGTTCGAACTGATGATTGAAAACTCAATGTGACATTAAAACATATGGCGGTGGAAAGTGACCTCTTCGCCATCTTTTGCCCGACCAGTCACGCAATTCTGTTGCGGTGCATCCATGAAGCCATCATCATCTTGATGGTCACCACAAACCATTGTGCTACGATGAGAAGAAAACACAGGTTAGGGTGAAACGAAATCACAGCCGACGGATATCGAAAAGAAATGCATAAAGTAACTTCACTCGATATCTTCGATGAACAAAAAAAATGAAAAACTCAAATGGTTGGCCCAAGGTTTAAACCTTTTGAAGAGGGCAGTAATTGCCATGTGATGAAAACGCACAAAAGGCAGAAAAATAATCAAAATGGAGAAGCAATTGCATAAACATGGCAACTGGACGTGTATGTGCTTCTGAAGGAAGCAGTTGCCAGCTAGCAGAATCTTCTTGCCATATTAGCTCATTTGAGGGTGGCAAATGAGGCAGAACATAGGAACTCACCCCCCTAGGACTATATAACATGAAATGTGGCAACTAAACACATTGGCTTCATAAAAAATGTGTAGATAGTAAGGCACTTTAAAAATGTTCAAGTTGCCATGTTAAAGACAAGTAACTCCTAAAAAGAGCGGACAACTTCCACTGCACATGTAATGTGGCAACTCACACCCTGGCCTCACATAAAGAATGAGTTGCCATGTATTCACAAGGAGCAACTGTATTAGGTTGAAAGTTGTCGCGTCAAACACAAGGCACTTGAAAAAAAGGCATACAAGTTCCAGTACGCAACATCTAATGTGGCAACTCACAGCCTGGCCTCACATAAAAAATGAGTTGCCATGTAATGCAGTACAAAAATGTGCAAGTATCACAAGCCAGCATGCCAAATGTAAATTGAGTCTATTCTACAGTGAATGTGCCATTGTCCTGGATATGGCATGGAAAAAGACATAATGTATTCACAAAATTAGTTGCCACATGGAAAGTACATTCGTGTAAAAACTGACATGATTGATCAGGAAATTAGTTGCCATCGGTGATGATAGTGGCATGGCAACAGGCATAGTGTGTTCACAAAAGTAGTTGCCACATGGAGAGCATATTCGTTGCAACTGACACGGTTGATCAGGAAATTAGTTGCCATCAGTGATGATAGTGGCATGGCAACAACATAGTATGTTCACAAAGTTAGTTTCCACATGGAAAGCATATTCGTGGCAATTGACACGGTCGATCAAGAAATTAGTTGCCATCAGTGATTATAGTTGTTGAAAATGCACCTACCTATATCTAGGGTTCATTTGCAACTATCATACCTTGAAATTTAACAAACAACTCCCTGCACTGATGGCCATAGCATTTTTTTTGACCATGAAGACTGCAGGGCTTACACCCCACAGCATTTTATTAATAAAGGACAGGAAGTAATTACAAAGTTCCTGAAGATGGGGAACAAGACAAAAGAAAGAATAAGAGGAAAGACTAAATAGAAAAGAACTCTAAGAAAGAAAGAAAGCTACAAAACTAAGAGAGAAAAGATGTTACAACTGGTGTGAAACTTCAAGGCGGCAAAAAATCAATCCATTTTAGTAGATCATCCTTGTATCTGGCCTTGATCCTGTGTGAAAGTAGAGTGATATCATGAATGAACCCATTTCTCCATTGCCTAAAAGTTGGATGGGCGTGTCTGAAAGCCTTGTCATTGCGCACTTTCCAGATATTCCACCAGGCAAGAAAAACCACCTCTGCAAAAAATGGTTTATCAAATTCCTTCCTAGCATGTAAGGCAATTTTCACCATATCATTGCTATTCAACCAGGGTATTTGCAGAAAGTTCCATATCCTCATACTGAAATTGCACTGGAAGAATAGATGGTTTCTATCTTCCATCACTCCAGTGGGGCAGAGGACACAACTAGGTCCATCATTAATTTTCCACTGTCTTCGCTCAATCATATCCTTGGTGTTTACTCTATCCATAATAACCAACCATGCAAACATTTTAACTGTCATTGTACAGCAGCTTTTCCAAACCCAGCTCGGTATTGGGTTGGCAATGACAGGCTGGTGTACAAACTCATAGAACTTCTTTGAAGAATACTCACCCTTTTTCCCGTGTCTCCAAGTCCACATATCATCACAAGCATCGTCCAAGTGTCTACCAGACAACATAGTAGTAAGCTGATGAACTCCCTAAAACCCAGTTCAGACAAAGGCAAAGAGAACATTTGTTGCAAATTTCCTGCTTGTAGCACTTCCTTCACAGAGAGGTTTTTCTGAAGGCAAAACGAATGAAGTCGTGGAAATCTTTCCTGCAGAGGGATACAAGAATGTACAATCTCCCAATGATCAGACCAAAAAAGCACAGAATCTCCTTTGCCAATAGTTACAGATGTTACAGCTCGATATTTGTCCACTAACTTACAGATGTCCCTCCACCAAAAAGAGCCACATAATGTAGTGTCATGTGGAACTCTTTGATAGTAGTAGGAATCCCACACCAGGCTGACCCATGGCACATTAGCTTTGTTATAGAATTTATTCAGGTACCTAAGCAACAGAGCATCATTTTGCAATCCCAAATTCAGAATTCCAAGTCACCCCTTCTTCTTGGGTCTGTAGACAAGGGGCCAAGCAGCCAAAGAATGACCCTTTTCCTGACCATATTTCCTCTATAGGGATTGCCTTTGAATCCTTTCTAACTGTTTTAGAATGCCCTTTGGTAAAGATAGGCTGCAAAGAAAGAATATGGGCAAAGAGGATATCACTGAATTTACCAACTGTAATCTGCTACCTTGAGGCAAAAACCAGGAACTAGCAGTTAGCCTTCCTTCCATGCAATCCACCAAAGGGAGCAAGTCAACAATTTTTGGCCTAGTTGTTCCAACAGGCAGTCCCAAATAAGTGAAAGGCATAGAGCCTAATTGGCAGCCAAAGAAAGCACCAAGTGCAGAAGCAACTGAGGCTTCTACATTGATGGGGTACATTGAAGATTTATGAAAGTTGATTTGCAACCCAGTTGCTAGTGAAAAGGAATTGAGTACTGTTTTAAGAGCCTCCAACTGAGCTAGGTCAGCATTTACAAACAGCAAGGTGTCATCAGCATACTGCACCACAGGATAGAAAGGATCATGTGTTGGCAAAGGTAAATCCAGCTGCCCCCTAAGCAGCAAATCATTGATCATGGTTTGCAAAAGATCAGCTACAATAACAAAAAGCAAAGGAGAGATAGGATATCCTTGCTTAACACCACATTTGCACTTGAAATGACCTCCAGGCACACCATTTAACAGGATTGAGGATGTTGCAGAAGTTAACAATTGTTGAATCCATGTGATCCATTTGCTATCAAACCCCTTTGCCACAAGAATTCTCAATATTGCCTCATGCTGAATTGAGTCAAGAGCTTTTTCAAAATCAAGCTTAAGCAAAAAAATTGGCTTCCTTGACTGATCGCATTGATGAATATACTCAAAAGTCCATGCAATACAATCTTGAATTGTCCTTGATTTGATGAAGCCATACTGATTCTTATGCACACATTTGGTGATTTCCTCCTGAAACCTATTGGCAGCCAGTTTTGTCAAAAACTTTAGTCCTACACTTGTCAAAGAGATAGGCCTAAAATCTCCCACACCCTCAGGTGATTGCTTTTTTTGGGACTAAAGTTATAAAAGCTTCATTTAGATTTTCCAAAATTACAGTTCCAGCATGAAACTCATTGACCAACTGAATAAAGTCAGATGAGATAATTGGCCAGCATTTCTTCATAAACAGACCATTAAAACCATCTGATCGAGGTGCTTTGTCAATTGGCATTTCTTTTATGACCTTTTCAAGCTCATTCAGATGAAAGGGCTTTGAGAGCACCTCAAGACCTTGAATTCTTGGAATCAAAGATAGGATGTCATTCCCCAGAACAATTGGTTTAATGTTTCCCATTCTTCCTTTGAAAGTCACCAAGAATTCCTTAGCAATCTCCCCATGATCTGAAGAGACTGTCCCATCAGACAAAGGCAGGCTAGCAATAGAATTTTTTTCTATATCTCTCTCTTGCCATGGCCTGAAAGAATTTTGAATTCTCTTCTCCCACCTTGATATATCTGATAGTACACCTTTTTCTCCAGTATAAAAACTGCAAATGCAAAAGGTGCTCATGATGCAACTTACATAGCTTCCTAAAGTTGTTCTCTGGTATGGACAGAGGCCTCCAATCCTCTAAATCATCCAGCCATAGAATTACCCAATTGCATTTTTCAATTAAAAATTTAATGTGTGAAAGCCCCTTCTACCATTTCTTTAAAGCAAACCTCAATGATTTCAATTTGTCCATAATAACTACAGAGATATGGTGATTATGCGAAGGCTTGCTCCAGACCTCCCTCACACAATCCATGAAACCAGGCTGATGCACCAAATAGTTATCAAACCTGAAAATATGTGCTTTAGGAATTGAGGTGCTGATAGAGATAACACATGGAACATGATCAAACGTTGTTCTCGCAAGAGGAGCCACTTGTGTCATGGGATAATGATTTATCCAGCTAGCAGAAGTAAAAAACCAGTCCAGTTGTTCCAAAAGAGGGAAATCCTGCATGTTAGACCAGGTGAATCGTCTACCTTTTAGTGGAAGCTCAAGCAGTCCTAAGTGACCAATGATCTCGTTAAAGATAAAAATATCATTAACATCCCCTCCTGGTAAATTTCTATTTTCCATGGATCTGATGAAACTGAAGTCTCCCACTACCAACCATTTTTGTTCAGGTTCCACTTGCAGATTATATAACCAGTTAACAAATTCATCCCTCATCTCACCCTGGCAGGGCCCATACACATTAACTAAGAACCATTGCTCGTTATTATGCACCAAGGTAAAACTGATGACAATACCAAAAGGCTTAACTTAAATTAACACACCCTTAAAGACATCAAAACGCCAAACTGTTAGAATCCCACCTGAGGCCCCTCTCGAAGGTGATTCAGTAAATTGATCAAAGCCCATAGGACATACTGCCTTAACTAAGGAACGGGAACAATCAGTTAACTTAGTTTCTTGCAGGCAGGCAATTGCACACTGACTTTCAGGAATCTTCTCTCTGTCGTGGTTCGGAGTTGAGGCCACGAACATTCCAACAAAGAACCTTCCAATTACGCCTAGACCTTTGATTCATAATAAAACTAGTAACAAAGTAACAACCATTGCATGACATACAATGTCACACAAACCACACCATAAAAGACAAAAGTCAACCAGACCATAGTGCAGAGCATAAAGTTCAGAAGTAACAGAACGACAACAAATTTAACAGGCTCGCTACACCTATCGAAAGAGATAAACAGCAACATTTAAACACCACTGGAGGAGGAATCATCCTTGGGATTAGCCATAAGCTTCTCCTTGGACAGAAGATTAGGGTCCATCTCCAGCTCCGCTCCGACTGCTTGCAGCACATTGATCGGCGTGGGCGGTGGAGCATCTTCAGTGGTGCTGGCAGTAGCACCAACATCTTCAGGCTTGGACTGGGCCTTCTCAGGGATTGGCTTGGACCTTGGACGCCTCTTGGTGGGCTGGAAAGAAAGCTGCTCAAAACTGACAGGTTTAAACCCATCAAGTTTTGCCGCGCTTCTTGTACATCTACTAACAGAAGTATCCACCAAAGGGGCCAAAGGTTTCTTTCTTCTTGCCTGCTTCTTGTCCTTGACCTGCGTAGAAGCAAAAACCACAACAAAAGAAGAGATCTCCTCCAGGCCATAAGGCACTACATTATCTATTTGCAAATCGCCAGACACATCCATCTCCACACCAACAATGACATCATCAGAGTTAACTTTTTCAGGAGAACTTCCAAAGAGAGCTCGGGCAACAAGGCGTTTGGCCACAAAAGGCCTCCGCAAAACCAGACTGTTAGGCAAAGTTGGAATCAGAGAAGAGCTCCTTTGGCAATCACCAAAGGCAATGGTCCAAGAGCGCTAGGAGTTAGTCACTACCCCAAGAGGCTTGAAGAAGATTGGCCTCGGCACCTTCATGATAACAAACACAGGTAGAAGATTCTCGAAAGATATCTTCCAGATCATCTCTGGAGGTAGAGGTGGCCCAGCCACAATCCTTGCCATACCAATTATTAACTGATGTTGCTGAACAACAGGTGGATGATAAGGGACAATTGCTAATGGATTATCCTCAAAGAGCTGGTGCACATTATCCTTTAGCTGGTGATCTTGCTGCATCTCATGATGTTCCGCCATCAGAATTTCCACGTGTTGCTCCACAGAAACAGAGCCCTCTGGCTGATCGATGACAATTGAAATCTGATCATGTTCTGGTAGTGCAGGTTGAGGCTATTGTGGGAGCTCCTCATCATTGTCTTCCCAATTTGCATGCCCCCAACCATCCCTAGCAGCGTCATTGTTGTGATCGACTAGAGGAGGAACAGGCGCATCATTCCAGCCAATCATCGGACATGGTGGAAGAACAAACATCAAGTTATCATTCACAAGGTTTCCAGGCAACGGGTGCGGATTTCCATCCAGAGGCATTGGATCCTCGTCATTGGGCATCTGAACAGCAAAATCAGCTCCCAACACATAGCACACAGCAGTCCATGAGACTTGAGCTTCCCCCCATTCAGCATAATCTCCAAAGACCACATCACGTGGTACTAATGGCGTATCAGGAAAACTTGCCTCCACTAGAGTGCGGACCAAATAAGGATCTTCACTGTCCCAGGAGTGAAATTTCCCAAAGGTGCCAACCGCCTGAGATATGAACTCAGTGTTGCGATAGTCCAGAGGAATTCCAATAAACATGATCCAACCCTTACGGAACCCATGACTTCCCTTAAAATTTTCCCCTTCATCATGCTTCATGAATCTCACAAAACGATCATTGCCCAGAGGGAAAGAAGGGTGCTGAATCAAAGAGTATCTAACCGAAGGATCCCTGACTTGAAATAGACCTACTCCATGAAACCAAGGCTGAGCAGAGCGAACCAGAGTACCTCTCTCTTGCAGGAACTGCACAACCTCCTCTCTGACAGGCCCGATTGGACCCTCCGGAGCAGGCATAACTTCAGCCACCATGTACTCCTCATGACGGCGGGGTGGGCGAGCCGCCGGTGTGGTGAAGGTGCGGGGAAGTCACCTTTCACCCCCATCAATGATGTGATGGCCAGCCCGGACGAAGCGCTACGGATCAAGCTCATAGTTCGCCATTGTTGGTAGCTTGGAGGAAGGGAGGGGGTTTTCAGAGGAAGGAACAGGGAGAGATTGGTGCAATGTGGGCTGCGATGATGCGACGGGGCAAGCTATCCCAATAACTCTGGCACTATTCCCCTAACCGTCAGGATTTCCCGAGATATGCATGTGTTGTTGCAGAGGAATTTTTTTCCAAACCAATCTACTGGAGCGCGCGAAATCATTACAGTCCCTGGTAAAATGACCCGTGCGCGAGCAAGCCGAGAAGACCGCTCGCCCTCCACAAGAGGCTGCTAGGTGGCCCCTGAGAGAGCAGACAGTACAAGTTAAAACCCGGTACACCATGTCATTGACCATGGTGTCAAATTGCTACGCTGCTTCTTGCGAAGACGGTATTTCCAGAGGAGGCTCTGATGGGCTTGAGTTAGCAGAGGTATTGGGCAAGACAGAAACTGGGGTATTCTGTGCCGAGACAGGCCCATTAACCAAAGACCCAGCAAATGGCCCAATAGATAAATCCGGAGACACTGGTCCAGGCATGTGGTCTTCCAGCGAAGAAGAACTAGAATCCTGGTTTCCATTTTGAACTGGAGAGAATCCCGCCTCCGCAAATTGTGCATCAAGATTACCAGAAACCACGGGTCGCATATCCACCGTGACCAAATCGATAGGGGGCGGCGCGATCGATCGGTGCAACTCCGGCAATGGCTGAACAGTACCGAACACGATCGGAGGGCGAGCTACCGTCCAATGCAAGTCAAGGGGAGGCGCTTGTCTAATAACAACACGCTCATGAGCAGAAAGAGAATAACCTCCATCCATGATCGTATCAATGCAATTTTGAGTAGCAGGATATCTATAACCATTGCAAGCAGAGTACTGCTCAAAAGTGGCAAAGGTCAATTTCTTTCGAACAGTGGAGTCAGACTTAAGGGAAGATCTAACCGGAGGCCTATGCATCGCCAAAAGACCCATAGATGATCGACGCTTAGTAGGACTAATCAGAATCAATTCTGCATCACATTCCTTACGCCAGATCTTAAGTTCCCGAACCCAATTAGGACCTCCATTGCCCCAGAGATTGAAATAACATTTGAACAGATCGCAAGCAAAATAGCGCAGATCCATAATAATGAAACCAACCTGCTTGCATGAAACTTGGAAAGAAAAAACCTTGTCTTTGACGAGAAGAACCCGAAGATCAATGGCCGATCCTCCAATGGCAGCCTCCAAAGCCACAGCCACCGAGTCCTCCGACAACCGGAATGCATGGCGGCTAAAGGACACAATCAACGTGAAAGCCCTTCGTCCCATTGGGTGGATCGTATGACCAGTGGATTTGAAAACCTCATCATAGAAAGCTCTGCCCTTGGAGAAATTCAAGCCAAGGGTAGATCCATCAGAAGAACCCATTAGAGATGGGTATTGCCTTGATCAGGAGGAGACGCCGGAGGAGATGATCGGAAGCGATCCACAGATTAATGGAAGAGGGTGGAGATCGCCGGCGGTGCGGTCAGCGCCGAGGTGGGAGGTGGCAGCGCCACATAGAGATAGCTCCCATGGCCATAGCATTTCGAGGCAAATCAAAACTAACATCTAGAAAATTCGCCCACTAAATCGCAAGGCAAAAAAACAGATTGGCCGCGGACAAGGATGAGGACAGATTTGGCCCACACCGGCATGACTGCCACCACAGCAGTGACGAAACTGCATAATGCCACCCTAAGTGGAAAGCACGCGGCTCCACGGCCGACGGGGATGTCGGAGCACCGCGAATCGGCCGGAATCTCGAGGAAACTTGAGGAGAAATTGACCATAAAGGGAGGGGGCGCAAAATCGCATGCAGGAAATGTGAGCGCGGGAGGGAGCCTTACCTTCAGCCTGTGGCTCTCTGGCGACGATGCTCCGGTCCGGCGAGCCCCACCAACTACAGCAAATGCGGTCGACTCTTCCGCCGCCGTCGTCGCCTTCTCCTCTCAGTTTCTCCTTAGTCGAATGCAACTCATGTGAATGGGTGGGTTGGGGAGTAATGAATGGGGAGGGGAGTAACCGCGAGGGGAGAGTGAAGTGGCGAGACGTGGGAGACGACAACCGAAGTTGGGCGTGGCGTGCGGGCATGACAGCAGTTCCACCACACACCCGACTCACAACCGCCGACCTCAAAGGGAAAACGGCGTGCGGGCAAACTCGCTTACACGCCACACATGCGACTTATCCTACGTGGCACACAAAATCAACCTCTTCGTGCCAAGATTCGTGCAAAAGGCACTGGACGACGATCACCGTGTGTGGGCTAGTAAACTCTAAAAAAAATCAAAAAAATTCAAAAAAATTATGGTGGCAAAGAACAACAAATGTTCTAAGAGCTTGCCAAGTTTCATTAGGGTACGACATTTGTGGAAGTTGTGGCAAAAAAATAATCTATTTTGGAGTGCTGATTGTTTTTTTTGCTGCGGCAACCACAAATGTTATTCCCTGATGAAACTTGGCAGGCACTTGAAACATTTTTCATTCTTTGCCACTAATTTTTTTGAACTTTTTTGAATTTTTTAGATTTTACTATTCATGGTGGTATCAAAAGAGCTAAAACTTGGATGTGCACTTTCCAACACTTTTTTCATGAATGCAAATGACACTGACATATAAGTCATGTTTTTCTGATTATTTTGGTATCTTATTTGCATTTTTCTGATTTAGTATGAATTAGTTATGAAGTTTTCAAACTGACGGTCAAACGGTCAAAGGGCAAAAGCATAAGAGGAGCAAAGTGACTTGGACAGAAGCGGTGACTTTTGGGAATTAGGGGTAAAACAGACGAGTGGGACACAACTAGGGGCATAAATCTAATTATCCCTTTTTTATTACCTTTTCTCCGATAGAAACTTTGGGTTCCCCTTGTAGTTCTTTGTGTGGATTGAATGATATTATCATGAAGTTGTTTGATGCACATCATAGAATTAACTCACGGATACTCATGGTGACATTGGAGTATCTAGGTGACATTAGAGTTGGTTGATGTGTGTCATATGGTGTTATTTTAGTATGAAATCTTTGCTAGACTGATCGGAAAGAATAGCTTTGTGTTATTTTAGTATGAACTCTATGATAGATTGAGTAAAAATAATAGCTTTGAGGTGGTTTCGTACCCTACAAACAATTTCTATCTTTTTTTCTCCGCTAACAGTAACTCGGGAGTGATTCTTTATTGCACTTTGAGGGATAATCATGTGATCCAACTATGTTAGCATTATTGAGAGATTGCACTAGTGAAAGTATGCATCCTAGGCCTCATTTTCCATTATTGAAATACCTTTTGTGCTCTGTTTTACTATTTACTACCTTGCTATTTTTTATTGTTCGCACTACAAAAACTCATTCTACTATCCATACTACACTTTTAATACCATCTCTTCACCGAACTAGTGCACCTATACAATTTACCATTGTAATGTATGTGTTGGGGGCACAAGAGATTTGTTGTATTTGATTGCAGGGTTGCTTGAGAGAGACTATCTTCATCCTATGCCTCCCACGGATTAATAAACCTTAGGTCATCCACTTGAGGGAAAATTGCTACTGTCCTACAGAACTCTGTGCTTGGAGGCCCAACATGAGTCTATAAGAATAAAGTTGCATAGTGCCACCAACCGGGACCAAAGGCCTCGTGCTGCCCGTGGCCAAACTTTTAGTCCCACCTCGCTAGTTGAGAGGGGCGCGTCGTGGTTTATAAGCCCCACTGCCACACCCCTCTTGAGCTCCTCTCCATTGTAGGCTTACGGGCCTAATTGTCACTGCTGATGGCTGATGGGCCCACTGGGCCTTCTGGGGGCCTGAATCCAGGCCCATGGTAGGGTTTCTAGTCGTATTTAGGCCGTGGTGGCCTAGTAGGTGGCATTTTTTATTTTCCCATTTTTTGCATTATTTATTTTCTTTTGTTTTTTGCTTTATTTTTAGTTCTTTTTTGCTTTCAGGTAATAAATATTATAAACTTTCTGTTAGTGCCATTTGTTTTTCAATTTGAATAGTTTAAATTTGAATTTTTTGAAATTTGTGTGAATAACTAGTTTTTGAATAACTTTACTATAAAAATAAATGTTTGACTGATTCTTTTTCTTGCTATTTAATATTACTGTGTTTTATCATTATATTCAAAAACAGATTTTTTTATTTTAGTTTCTAACACAAAAATTCTTTATGATAATTCTTTTTGCTATTAAAGTTTCTAACAAAAAAGTTCATAATGAAAATAGTTTTTGCTTTTAATGTTTTGAACAGAAAATACTTTGATAATTTTGGTTGCATAAATTTTATATAATTTTAGTTTCAATAATACTAGAGGTTTATAAAAGGTTTTTGAGTTGATTCCTTTTGCTATTGGAGTTTTATAAAAGCTTTTTAGCTGATTCTTTTTCCTATTGAAGGATATTATAGTTTTATTTTACTTGATCATAACAGAATATTTTAATTGATTATTTTTAGTTCATTCTTTTTGCTATTAGTTCATTATTTGGGCTAAATGACCCTCAAATTCAAAAGCATTAGAAATGAACTCTGGAAAGGTTGAAAGTTGGCATGGTATCATCATTTCACCCACATAGCATGTGCTAAAGAGTTGAGAGCATTACGGCAAAAACTGGATGCTCTTCTTGTGCAAAATGGACAATCTCTTTCGAAGTATTAGGGTTTCGCGGAAACTCATGTGTTACAAAGGGATTCCATTTTTTTTGAACTTATTTCAACTCCAGACTTTTTTGTGTTCAAAATGGGCCATTCAAAGCCACATAATCAATTTTCAACCCTCTCTGACTTCATTTGGTATTTTTCATGCCTGTACTGACTTTTTTTTGACTAAACGACCGTTAAATTGAAACGCAGTACAATTGTACTCTGAAAAGGTTGAAAGTATCAGGGTTTCGGATGAAAACTCATCTGTTACAAAGGGATTTCATTTGTTCACATGTAAATGCAGTGATATTCTAGATCAAAGGCATCATCATAATATTTGTTGATAGAAAGTCTTCACTTTTTTCTTTGGTTGTCCTTTGCCTATTGCACCGTAACCATGGATAATCTTCATCATTTAACAGGGTGCTTGGGCCAGCCTTGACTTTGAAGGGAGGAATTTCATGAAACTTTTCATAATCTTCAGACATGTCTTTCTGTCCCTCCAATCCCACGATGTCTATTTTTCCTGAAAGAACTATGTGGCGCTTTGGCTCATCGTATGATGTATCTGCTTCCTTATCTTTTCTTTTTCTCGTTTTGGTAGACATGTCCTTCACATAAAAAATGTGCACCACATCATTGGCTAGGACGAATAGTTCGTCTATGTACCCCAGATTGTTCAGATACACTTTTGTCATTCTGTATTGTGGGTCTACCTGGACACCGCCTCCTCACAGATTGACCCATTTGCACTTAAACAAAGGGACCTTAATATCATATCCATATTGAAGTTCCCATATGTCCCCTATTTAACCATAACATGTGTCCTTTCCCCTCTTGGTTGCTGCATCAAAGCGGACACCACTATTTTGGTTGGTGCTCTTTTGATCTTGGGCGATCGTGTAAAATGTATTCCCATTTATCTCGTACCCTTTATAAGTCATTACAATCGAAGATGGTTCCCTCGCCAACGAGTACAGGTCATCAGAAACAGTGTTGTCACACCTGAGACGTGTTTGGAAACAACTGCCGAAACTCCTCGTGTGTTCACATGTAATCCAGTCGTCACACTAGTCCGGGTGTCTGGAGCGCAGAATGTTCTTGTGTTCATCGACATATGGGGTCACCAAGGTAGAATTCTATAGAACTGTGTAGTGGGCTTGAGACCAAGAATGCCCATCCCTACATATTATTGGGTACCCTCCTAGTGTGCCTTTTCCACCCAGTCTCCCCTCATACCGCGATTGAGGGAGACCTATCTTCTTAAGGTAAGGAATGAAGTCAACACAAAACCCAATGACATCCTCTGTTTGATGGCCTATGGAGATGCTTCCTTCTGACCTAGCACAGTTACGGACATATTTGTTTACGACTCCCATGAACCTCTCAAAGGGGAACATATTTGTGGAAATACAGGGCCAATAATGACAATCTTGTCGACTAGATGAACTAGGACGTGTGTCATGATATTGAAGAAGGATGGTGGGAACACCAACTCGAAACTGACAAGACATTGCGCCACATCACTCCTTAACCTTGGTAGGATTTCTAGATCGATCACCTTCTGAGAGATTGCATTGAGGAATGAACATAGATTCACAATGGCTAATCAAACGTTTTCCGATAGAAGCCCCCTCAATAAAACCGGAAGCTGGCAGTCATGAGAATTTAGGTTCTGTTACTTTTTCTCTGGCATATTTATTATTCCCTTTATATTCGACGAGTAGCCAGTCTGGACCTTCATACTGAGTAGGCATTCAAATAAGATTTCCTTCTCTTCCTTGGTAAGAGCGTAGCTGGCAGGACCTTCATACTGCTTTGGAGGCATGCCGTCTTTTTCGTGCAAACGTTGCAAGCCCTCCCGTGCCTCCGGTATATGTTTTGTCTTCCCATACACGTCGAAGAAGCATAGCAGGTTCACACAAAGGTTCTTCGTCATGTGCATCACGTTGATTGAAGAGCAGACCCCTAGGTCTTTCCAGCAGGGTAGGTCCCAAAATATAGTTTTCTTCTTCCACATGGCTGCGTGTACCTCATCGTCATTCGGAACAGATAGTCCGCCGGGACTGAGGGATTCCTAGATTAAGGGGTCCTCAGACAGCCAGACTATATACATTGGCCGGACTGTTGGGCTATGAAGATAAAAGATAGAAGACTTCGTCCCATGTCCGGGTCGTACTCCTTTGCGTGGAAGGCAAGCTTGGCGATTCAGATGTGTAGATTCCATTCTTTGTAACCGACTCTCTGTAACCCTAGCCCCCTCCGGTGTCTATATAAACCGGAGGGTTTAGTCCGTAGGACGAGAACAATCATAATCATAGGCTAGCTTGTAGGGTTAGCGTCTATGATCTCGTGGTAGATCAACTCTTGTAATACTCATATCATCAAGATCAGTCAAGCAGGAAGTAGGGTATTACCTCCATAGAGAGGGCCCGAACCTGGGTAAACATCATGTCCCCCGCCTCCTGTTACCATTAGCCTTAGACGCACAGTTCGGGACCACCTACCTGAGATCTGCCGGTTTTGACACCAACATTGGTGCTTTCATTGAGAGTTCCACTGTGACGTCAAAAATAGGTTTGATGGCTCGCCTTGTTATCAAGGACAACATCCCCTCCGGGGGAGCCTAGACCTCAGGCCAGACACTTCGACTTGCCGGCTTCGTTATGACCGCCCGCTCGGCCACCGGGCCGACGATGACTTCTTGGGTCATCGAAAATTGTCTCCACGTCAGCTCGGAATATGCCGAGTAGATGGATCCAACGGAGTTATCGTCCTTGAACGAGCTCATGGATCGCATTGCTGCCTTGGCAGTCACTATGGACTACGAGCGGATTGGGCTTAAACCCGATCAGAGAGAGATTAACTCTCTGTCGATCACCCATCAGATTGCGGTGGTGGAGGAGCCATGTGAAAACTCTTCCCCTATATTGAGGGCGAACTATGTCTGGATTCCCGAGCTCACTGAGCCGGATACACGCTCACGGGAGGACATGCCCCGAACTATGAACTTACAATCGGACGACGGGCCAGAAAAATTGGGTAACACCACGGAACCTGAACTATTAAGTTCGGAAGCTTCTCGAGCTCTGGGTCCCGGATCGGGTCAGGGTTCGGACTTAAATCCACCCACCCACCTAGATACAAGCGATCTTTCCCACATCAGACAACAACCACAAGAGACAGTACATCACTTTTGGGCTAGATTCCTCCTTGTAATGAACAAGGTTAAGGACTGTCGCGTTAAAGATGCAATCTCACTCTTTTTTGCAGAAATTGCACGGATAAGGGAATCCTTAATGCCATAAATCACCGTGATGTGTCACACTTCGCTGATCTGGCGGCCATAGTACAGAAGTACCGCGCGATGGAAAGTGCCTGGAAAACTTAGGCAGCCATTTGGGACCCATAGGCTCTCACTAAAACCTCCGACCGAATAAAAAGGGTGCACCCTCATAGGTCACCCGATCAAATAACGAAGAAACCAAAGCCCACTATAGGGCGCAGAACCGTGTTGGAGGGATGGCTCGATAGGCCATGCAAAATACACACCACACCGGATACCATACAAACACACAGCCATAGAGCATGTTGGATACTTCGGCAGGTGACCAAGAGCGGCGAGGATCTCCTCATTAACAACATTGCAGGGCATCATCCCATTGAAAACAACAATACTACAATATTGACAGTCTTCGAGACTTTCGCCTCGAATAACAGGCGCAAGGGAACACTCCGCAGCCTCGCCAAAGTCGGCCACGTTGCAGCAATAAACCCTTGGAACGACACGACTATAACTTTCAATGCCAATGACGAACCTCAATTCATAACAGTCCATGCACCTGCCGCTTTGGTCCTTAGTCCAATTGTGGACGGCTAACGGCTTACCAAAGTGCTCATGGACCGTGGCAGCGGACTAAACCTCATTTACGAGGAAACTCTCAACAAAATGGAAATAGATAGGAGACACATTGAGCAAAGCAGCACGACCTTCCGAGGAATTATCCCCAGTTGGGAGGCACGATGTGCGGTAAAAATCACACTCGATGTGGTATTCGGCACGCTGGAAAATTATAGGTCCGAAGAGATAACATTTCAAGTGGTCCCCTTTAGTAGTGGATACCACACCCTTTTGGGGTGGGACGCATTCGCGAGCTTCCAAGCTATACCCCATTATGTGTACATGAAGCTCAAGATGCCTGGGCCCAATGGAACCATCACTCTTGCCAGTGATCCGGACATAGCACTCCGTGCTGAAAATAAAACCGCCGCCCTGGCCCTCGAGGCATTATCTGAAGCCCTCGCGGCCGAAGAATTAACTGCACTACGCTCCATAGTGGATAGGGACGACGTGATACTCAATAAGGGATCCAAGTCCACCTCCTTCAAACCAGCGGATGAAATAGTAAAATTATAAGTCCACCCAACGAACTCCACGAAAACAACATCCATCGGGGCACAGCTGAACCCCACAACCGACGCCGCACTGCGGGCGTTCTTATGCGAAAATTGGGATATCTTCGCCTCGCACCCTTCAGACATGCCAGGGATCCCACGCTGGCTGGCCGAACACAGTCTCAACATATTGAAGGGTTATAAGCCAGTCAAGCAGACACTACGGCTCTTTTCAGAACCCAAACGACAAGCTATGGGAGAGGAGCTAGCCAAGTTACTCGAAGCCGGATTCATTAGAGAGATAAAACACCCGGATTGGCTAGCAAAGTACCAAAAAAGGATAAATCCTGGCGCCTATGTTTCGATTTCAAGGACATCGATAAGGCTTTCCCTAAGGATCCCTTCACTCTCCCCCTCATTGATCAGATTATCGATGCTACCGCAGGACACGACCCATTGTGCTTCCTCGACGCATACTCTGGATACCATCAAATCAAGATGACGGAGTCCGATCAAGCCCATACGGCCCCTTTTATTTGAACACTACGCCTTTCGGGCTCGAAAATGCCGGTGCTACCTACCAACGCATGATTCAAACATGCCTGGAGAAACAAATCGGCAAAAAAGTTGAAGCATATGTGGACAACGTGGTCATCAAGACCAGACACATCGAGTCTTTAATAGACGATCTAAGGCTCACATTCGACAAACTCCGAACATATGACATCAAGCTCAATCCGGAAAAATGTGTTTTCGGCGTTCCCGCCGAAAAGTTGCTGGGCTTCATCATTTCTAATAGAGGAATTGAAGCAAACCCGGCTAAAATCCGAGCTTTGTCAGAGTTGGCTACCCCAACAGATCTTAAGCAAATCTAGAAACTAATTGGATGCATGGCAGCCTTAAGCCGCTTTTTCTCCAGATTGGGAGAAAAGGCATTATCGCTTTATCGCCTTCTGCGACGAACCGAACACTTCGAGTGGACGGACGCGGCGACGGGCGGACTGGAAGAAATAACGACTCTTCTGGCGAGCAACCCCATCCTGGACGCACCAAACCTGTGTGAACCCATGTTGTTATACATAGCTGCAACACACCAAGTTGTGAGCGCAGTGCTCGTCGTCGAATGAGAGGATGACGGACACAAGTTCCCCCTTCAAAAGCAGGTATACTATGTATCCACTTTCCTCACACCATGCAAATCTCGGTACCCCCATTATCAAAAAATAGCATATGCGATCTTCATGGCATCCTGGAAACTATCACACTACTTTCAAGAGTGTTCAATCACGGTGGCATAACCGCTATGCAATGGGCCGGATTGCTAAATGGGCCATAGAGCTCCTCCCCTTTGACATTACATATAGACCACGACGAGCCATTAAATCACAAGTACTGGCTGACTTCATCGCTGAATGGACAGAGGCCGAACTCCCTAAAGAGTATGATGCATACTCCAATTGGATCATGCACTTCGACGGCTCCAAAATGCTGGCAGGTCTGGGAGCAGGCATTGTCCTAACATCCCCCACTAGAGATACAGTCCAATACATACTCCAAATATTATACACAGACTCCAACAATGCAGCCGAATACGAGGCATTGTTGCATGGTCTTCGGATGGCTGTCTACATGGGCATCTAGCGCCTGGAAGTACGTGGGGCTTCAAACCTCGCAATATCTCAAATAAATGGATACTTGGATGCCAAGGATCCGAAAATGGCGGCTTATCGTAATGTCATCCTTCAAATGTCAGCTTGATTCGAGGGGCTTGAATTTCATCATGTGGTTCGGGAAAATAATCAAGCGGCGGATATTCTCGCCCGCATTGGCGCCAGCGCGACCCTGTCCCACCTAACATCTTTCTGGAAAGGCTTTTCAAGCCATCCATGCTGTGGCAAGGGGAGACCTGCAATACTAGTACGGATCCGACCACAACCCCAAATTCTGAACACACTGCCATAATCGGGGGCTCTGCCACCGAAATAACACCTTCGGCCCATCTCATCATGGTTGTTATCGCCCCGTGGACCGATCCCATCTTGGCCTACCTTAATAGGCAAGAACTCTCCGAGGATCAAAACGAGGGACGTTGCATAGTGCAGTGCTCCAAAGCCTACAAAGACCATGATGGAGAGCTTTATAAGAAAAGCGCTACCAGAGTACTTCAAATATGTATCTTTGAGGAGGAGGGGTGGCAGCTCTTGGCTGAAATTCATGTTGGACTCGGCGGCCACCATGCCACAGCCCGGGCCCTTGTAAGCAAGGACTTCCGTACAGGTTCCTACTGGTCGACGGCTCGAGCAGACGGACAGGACCTTGTCCAACATTGTGCTGGATGCCAGCTATTCGCCAACCAAAGCCATATGCCGCCCACCGCTCTCCAAACAATCCACATAACATGGCCCTTTGTGGTCTGGGAGCTTGATATGGTCGGACCCCTTAAAATAGGAATCCATAAGAAAAAAATACGTGTTGGTCATGGTAGATAAATTCACCAAATGGATAGAGGCCAAACCGGTTAAAACGGCGCCAATCCGGACCAGTGATAGACTTCATATCGGGTGTCGTGCACCGTTATGGTGTCCCCCACAACATCATCACCGATAATGGCTCCAATTTTACAGCCGATGAGGTGAAAACTTGGTGCCGCAACATGGGCATTAAGCTCTGCGTCTATCACCCTCAAACGAATGGCCAAGTTGAACGAGCCAACATTCTTATTATGAGCGCCATTAAACCCAGACTAGTGCGATCCCTAGAAGAATCATACACGCACTGGGTTGACGAGCTTGACTCCGTACTCTGGGGGCTGCGGACAATGTCGAATCGCACTACCAGATATACACCCTTCTTCATGGTGTACGATGCAAAGGCCATATTGCCCTGAGATAGTATTCATGACTCACCTCGAGTGCGCATGTATGAAGAGAGAGAAGCCGAGCTGGATCGGCAGGACAATTTAGATGCCCTGGAGGACGAGCGCGACGTCGCAAAAGCCTGTTCCGCATTTTATCAGCAACAGGTTCACAGGTATGAAAGCAGAGAAGTACGGGCCAAAACTTATAACATTAGCGAACTCGTTCTACGTCTACCGGAGAAGAAAAAGGACAAGCTCAAGCCCAAGTGGGAGGGTCCCTTCATTATTGAAAAAGTTCTCACCGGAGGAGCGTACCATCTGCGTGATGCATCAAATAATCGACTCGAGCGAAACCCATGGAACGCGTCCAGACTCCAAAGATTCTACGCCTAGTGTCGAACTCTTTGTTCGTCTCCTTCCCTTCGTTCTTTTCTATTTATTTTTCAGCTCTCTTTTTTGCTCTCTCTTTCGTAGCTTTAAAGCTTTAGTGTGGCTGGACCACACACTCGCGACGCACTAATCTTCAAGTATGTGCGATCATTATACCTGGGGGCTTCTTATACAGAAGCTTCTTGCAAACATGTTTCGAGCATAAATCTCGTTGCATATGTTTCCTTTTTCCCATATGTGCCTTTTCTCTGCCATTATATGCATCAATAGGACTTAAGTTTTGGCGAAGCTGGGTTGCCTGGCTCCTGTGCTTATGCCCTATGTTCCCGTTAGTCCGTCTGGGGCATAAAGGGAGCACCTCTGCGATTGTTACTGCCGGGTGCTCCAGATGTTTAACTCAGACTGGGTGAAGCCGAAAGCTAGCATTCTTCAGGGAATATTCGGTCGACGGACTAAAGACGTGTCATATTTGTAAAGACTATGAACCCCCAGATGTCAAATATACTGCGATTTTTTAATCACAGATCACACATGCACGTTAATGCATGCACACCCAGCGAAAGGATCCCTTAATGGAACTATTCTCTCTAGAAGATGTTTCTTACTATCGATGTAATATAATATAGCTAGTTGGGTACTTGTCTGTTCAAGCAACTATGACCCCTACGCCTAGTTTCCACGCTACACCGGTTTTACATAACTGAGCGGGTATTCGGAAACACTCTGGATTGTTGGGTCCGGAGGCCGAAGCCAAAAGGTCCGCCATGACAAATAATTTACAGTCCGGCTAGGTACAAACTTTTCCTTTGAAGTACATAGTGATTTTGACTTAAAAACTTACTCTTCTATGTCGTCCAACAGGCTGTCTAGCCTACAATCCTGTTGGGAATACTTGGCCGCTAATCCTACCTGGTCGTATACAGACTAACAGGAATTTCTTTCCCATCTGACCCTATATGTCCGACCCGGGCCATATGGTTCAGATCGAGCTTGGTGTATCGTGTTTTCACCATGGCCCAAGCCTCCCTCGCACCTTCTCGACAGGCAGATATCTTCCACAGTCGGAATTGTCGACGTGCTCCCTTGAATAGCAGTACAAGCTCCTCCACACTTCCTGGTAGGGAGGCGGATGGCCACAAGGCCTTGGCCACACTCCGCATCGCCTGCCGAACATTCTCGTGCATTTGCGAAAGCTCTTGTAGCAGAACGCTTGAGGATCCGGGCATCTCCTCTTCGGGACGGCTGGTCAACATACCTATAGACATAACTTTGTTAGTCCATTTCTTCGCAAAACTATATCAAAGTTCGTTTGAGCACATACTAAAAATGTCACATTGAAGCCTATTTTCCTTCACGGAGTCAGCCAGCTGGGCCCGAACATCTTTCAGTTCTATGCACAGCTAGGTATTGGCATCTTGGAGATCGTTTTTCTCCCGCCTGACCCGTGTAAGTACACACTCGCCAACGTCTAGTTGCCTTTGAGCTCTTTGTTCATCATCTTGTAGGATCTTCGGATTCACTCCGGGATTATCTGCGGAGTCTGTTATTAGATCTGCAATGTGTCAACACCACTGGTACACGTGATTACGTTTTTCTCGATAGAGGGAAACATTACCAGTTGAGGCCTTCTTGGATTCTTCCAGTTCGACGGTGGTGGCCCTTAGCTGGGTTTGACACTTCTCCAGCTATTGAGACAACAGGTTATTCTTCTCTGTGAGAACCTGTCCATACAATGACCCTTAAATCAGTTGTACCAACTGTTTCGAGTCTTAGGGGCTACTGATATGCATAATTATCAGATTTTACTTACCAGTATATCTTTTAAATACTAGTCTGTGGCTCTAGCAAGCCCATCTTGAGCAGCTCGGATGTACGCATCACCCGAGTTGAAGGCATTGAAAGCCTCTTCAAAAAAACTAGGGTCGCGGAGTGCGGCCCGCCGACGCCGATGATTCATGGAGCTCTCCACTTTGGAATTTGTAGCGGATATTCTATCCGAATCCTCTATAGGAGGAACGTCCGGTGTCACGTCCGTGTTAGACTCCGCCCTCGAGGCCGATTATGGAATCCGGCTGGTAGAGGCATGACGGGCAGAATCCCTGGACATAGTCCGGGGGATGTTCTTTCTGCCAAGACATGATGGATAGTGTTATACTTTAAGATGACAGCCACGGAGCATGATTAAAACCGTACCTCTTTGATGACGGCTCCGCCGTGTTTCAGTTCGCTTTTCTTTTTGGAAGCCTACCCGGCTTAGGCACCCATTGTTGGTGATCGCATCGGGTCCAGCATGGCATGCCGACCGCCTTCCCTTTAAAGCTTATGAATTGTGGGGTGGGTAAGACGGAAAGAGCGAACCCATTTTGGAAAATAAGTCTCCTACTTACTTACATGTGATACAGGGAGGAGGTCGGCATAGTCGGCGATGATGGTCACTTCGGTGCCATCACAGCTCACCTGGTAAAACAACCATTCGCCAAGCTCCACGAATATGTCCGGATCCTCTTCGAATCCTAGGTCAAGGGAACGGTTGTGGTCCTCTTGCTGTGGATCTCCCTGATAAACTTCCGCCATACCTGTTATAGATGGAAGCAATGCTATGGAAAAGGACTTAGGGAATGAATAGAGATGAGTAATGGATAGAAACTTACCCAGCTGGGAGGGTTGTACATGGATAATCCGTCCCGCGGCTTAATGCGGATGAACTCCTCTTCTTCTCCTTTATATAAATCGGACAGTATTTTAACCAGTGTGGTGGTGGAGTCCGGACCTTTCCGACCAGAGCGGGTGGCATCGTCTTCATCGTTGAAGTGCCACATGGGGCGCCCTTGGTACTGGAGTGGCTATACCCCCCGCATTATGCATATTTCCATAACCTCAATTATTGTTAATCCGGATTGAGCAAGCGTTTTTATCTTGCTCATCAATTGAAGGACCTCTCCGCTATCTTCCTCCTTGGGGCTCCGGGGACGCCATCTGTGGCGCTTCTTCAACGGAGTGTTTATAAACTCAGGAAGTCCCATTTGAATTGAGTCGGGAAGGGAGACGTCCTCTATATAAAACCACTCGGAAGGCCGTTCTTCGGATGCCTTCTTCGGTGTGCCGGACAGGTATCCGGTCCCGGCGATGCACCATATCTTGGCTCCGCCCACTTGGAATATTGATCCCTCTTGATTGCAAGGGATTAGGCAGAACAGCTTCTTCCATAGCTCGAAATGGGCTTCACAGCCCAGAAATAGCTCGCAAGGAGCGACGTAATCTGCGATATGCAGGATGGAGGTTGGGGTGAAATTATGCAGCTGGAGGTCATAGTACTCCAGGAGCCCGCGGAGGAACGGATGGATTGGAAATCCGACGCCCCTCAGCAAGTAAGGGACAAGAAACACTCACTCCCCCCTGGATGGATTGGGAAGATTCTCTGCTTGCACGCCGCTGTCATAAGAAGCTAATTCGGCTCCGACGGGGACTAGATATGTAGGTGGGAGAAATCTCTGGGTCTACAACTTCACCAATTGACCGTGGGATACGGTACACTTCTCCCAATGGCACGACTTGACATTGTAAGGGCTGGAGGAGGAGCTGCGAGTGCTGGCAATGTTGGAATGGCTTTTGCGGGTGCGCTCTGATGATTCCTCGCTCGAGAAAGATGGTGTGGATTGGATCTGAAAATCCCTGTCTCTTTAAATAGACGATTTACTTACTTGGTTAGGGTGGCAAGTGTAAAAATGCCCCAACTTCTCACATTCACTTGACAGGTGGAAGTTGGAATTATTGGAGTGCAGAAGCCAAGGAGCGCGGCATTAAAAGGGAAGTCGGACAGTGCGCTTTACTACATGTACTTTGAAGAGTTCGGAGAAGGAACCCGCTTTGCAATGCCGAAGACAATCTGCGCGCCGGACTCATCGTCATTACAGCCTGGTTCGGGGGCTACTGAGGGAGTCCTGGATTAAAGGGTCCTTGGACATCTGAACTATATACATTGGCCGGACTGTTGAGCTATGAAGATACAAGATAGATGACTTCGTCCCATGTCCGGGTGGGACTCTCCTTGGCAATTCGGATGTGTAGATTCCCTTCTCTGTAACCGACTCTGTTTGACCCTAGCCCCTCTCCGGTGTCTATATAAACCAGAGGGTTTAGTCCATAGGACGAGAACAATCATAATCATAGGCTAGCTTCTAGGGTTAGCCTCTATGATCTCGTGGTAGATCAACTCTTGTAATAATCATATCATCAAGATCAATCAAGCATGAAGTAGGGTATTACCTCCATAGAGAGGGCCCGAACCTGGGTAAACATCGTGTCCCCCGCCTCCTGTTACCATTAGCCTTAGACGCACAATTCGGGACCCCCTACACGAGATCCCGCGGTTTTGACACCGACAGGGACCGTTTCCGAAGATTACTTTTAAATCATTGACTATAGCAAGTATGTGAACATCGGTATGCATGGCGGGCTTCTTCCGGTGATCTGCCTCGCCTTTGAAATGCTTGCCTTTCTTTCGATGTTGAAGGTTGGTCGGAAGGAACCAACGATGCCCCAGGTACACATTCTTCTTGCATTTGTCCAGGTATATACTTTCAGTGTCATCTAAATAGTGCATGCATGCGTGGTATCCCTTGTTTGTCTGTCCTGAAAGGTAACTCAGAGCAGGCGAATCATGGATGATGACAAAACAGCAACGCATGCAGGTCAAATTCCTCTTGTTTGTGCTCATCCCATGCACGTACACCGTTTCGAATCCACAGCTGTAAAAGTTCTTCAACTAATCGCCTTAGCTACACATCAATGTAGTTGCCGGGTTGCTTAGGGCCTTGGATGAGAACTGGCATCATAATGAACTTCCGCTTCATGCACAACCAAGGAGGAAGGTTATAGATACATAGAGTCACGGGCAAGGTCTTGTGATTGCTACTCTTCTCCCCAAAAGGATTAGTGCCATCCGCGCTTAAACCAAACCATACGTTCCTTGCGTCACCTGAAAACTCCTCTCAGTACTTTCTCTCGATTTTTCTCCATTGCGACCCATTAGCACGTGCTCTCTGTGCCATCACATCAACTTGGCATGCTCTTTGTTTATGAACATGCGTTTCAACCGTGGTATTATAGGAACATACCACATCACCTTGGCAGGAACCCTCTTCATGGGGCGCTCGCCGTCAACATCACCAGGGTCATCTCGTCTGATCTTAAACCGCAGTGCACCACATACCGGGCATGTGTTCAAATCCTTGTACACACCAAGGTACATGATGCAGTCATTAGGGCATGCATGTATCTTCTGCACCTCCAATCCTAGAATGCATACAACCTTCTTTGCTGCATACGTACTGTCGGGCAATTCGTTATCCTTTGGAAGCTTTTTCTTCAATATTTTCAGTAGTTTCTCAAATCCTTTGTCGGGCACACCATTCTCTGGCTTCCACTGCACCAATTCCAGTATGGTATCGAGCTTTGTGGTGCCATCTTCGCAATTGGGGTACAAACCTTTTTTGTGATCCTCTAGCATGCGATCGAACTTCAGCTTCTCCTTTTCCCTTTCGCACTATCTGCTTGCATCAACAATGACCCGACAGAGATCATCATCAGGCACATCGTCTGGTTCCTCTTGATCTTCAATAGCTTCCCTCATTGCAGCATCACCGTATTCAGGGGGCACATAGTTGTCATCATCCTCTTCTTCTTCATTGTCTTCCATCATAACCCCTATTTCTCCGTGCTTGGTCCAAACATTATAGTGTGGCATGAAACCCTTATAAACACGTGGGTGTGAATGATTTTCGAGTTAGAGTAAGACTTCATATTCCCACATATAGGGTCTGGACAACACACAAAACCATTCTGCTTGTTTGCCTCAGCCACTTCGAGAAAATCATGCACGCCCATAATGTGCTCGGAGGTGTGTCTGTCACCGTACATCCATTGCCGATTCATCTGCGTGCATTATATATAATGCATTCTATATAATTAAGTGTGTCAAAAACCATTACAGAACATCATGGATAGATAACTAAGTGATCAAATTAATATAAGTTCATCATCACATTAAAACCGAAGTACATACGTAGTTCTCGTTGAACAACATATAGCTCTCCAGAGCATCTAACTAATTAAACCATACATTGAAACTATGTAAAACATTTCAATATAAAAAATGCAATAATAATCACAACCAAGGTAACAATTGATCCAACGAAATAATGATACCAAGCCTAAGTATGAATGGCATATTTTCTAATCTTTCTAATCTTCAAGCGCATTGCATCCATCTTGATCTTGTGATCATCTACAACATCCGCAACATGCAACTCCAATATCATCTGCTCCTCCTCAATTTTTTTATTTTTTCCTTAAGAAATTGTTTTCTTCTTCAACTAAATTTAACCTCTCAACAATAGTGTTGGCTGGAATTTCCGGTTCACATGCCTCCTAGATAAATAAAATATATGTCACATTCGTCAGCATAATTGTCGTAAACAATAAATGAACCAAATAGTTATAAAAGATAATATATACCACATCCGAATCATAGACAGGACGAGGGCCGACGGGGGCAGATACCAAAACCATCGCACTATATAATATGAAGAAATAATAAAATTAAGAAAATTATACAACTATCTATCTAAACATACAAGTAATAATTTTTTCATTTCAGAAAGAAGATAAGAACAAGATGCGCACCACGGTGGTGGCGATGACGAGATTGGCGGAGGCGATCGACGGCGGTGAACACGGGGACGGGATGTGACGGACCGCTAAACCTATACAAATATTGAGGAAAATGGAGCTTGGAGGTCGAGCTTGGAGAGGAGAAAGCTTAAGTAGTGTGGCTTGGGCATTCCATCGAACACCTCATGTGCATAGGAGGTGAGCTAGAGCACCACAAATCCCTCCCCTTGCCGGCCAAAAAAAATAGAGCAGTGTAGAGTGCTCTACACGCCGGAGAGGGGGTATATATAGGAACACCATTGGTCCCGGTTCATGGCTTGAACCGGGACTAAAGGACACCCTTTGGTGCCGATTCAAGCCACCAACCAGGACCAATGGTGGTGGGCCAGGAGCGAGCCCCATTGGTCCCGGTTCATCCCACCAACCGGGACCAAAGGGGCCAGACGAAGCGGGACCAATGCCCCCACGAGGCTCGGCAGGCCCCCTAGCCTCACGAACTGGGACCAATGCCCCGATGGGTCCCAGTTCATGATAGAACCGGGACTAATGGGCTTATCTGGCCTGAATGAAATCCTTGTTTTCTACTAGCGGCGGTAAATTGCATTCAGAATACTTATATTACCAATTATCTAAATACAATAAAAAAATATAGTATGAAGAGACTACTAATGAAAGGGAAAATATTTCCCAATACCCTCCTAGTGTTTATTATGCTAAATCAGGTAATGATGAGGAGCTTCCTATCCAATCAATCTTTATAACAAGAAGCTTGAAAAAATTGATTAAACCCACACGTGAGGTGGTGAAGAAGAAAAACTAGAGGTAAAAAAGGTAACTCTCCCAAGTAATATTGCTCCTATCACCATTGTGCCTCATGAAAGTGAATCAAATAGGTTGATGGAGGATGATGATATTGAGTATGAAGTTGTGATGTCTACTTCTCATTGTGATGATTATGATTGGGAAGACAACGATGTCTCTTATGATCTTGAGAATATTTTTGGCACTTTCTTGGAAGAATATGATAATAATGTTTACTATACTATTGCCGCAATTCATGCTATTGATAAGAATGGTTATGATGATATGCAAAACCACAAGCTTGGGGATGCTATGTTTAATGAATATGAAATGTTTGAAGATTTATTTGCTGAAAAATAATGCTTGTCCTAATCTTGGGTATGCTTTGCATAATGAATATGATCATCTGATTCCTTCTACTTTCGATAAGAAAATTTATTATGATGATAGCGTGCGTCCTATTTATGATGATTACAATGATGAAATTGGGTTTGGAAGAGTGTCAACTCTAGGTAGTAGTGATCCCACTATTTTGGAGGATGTTGAATCTTATTAAATATTGATGAATGTGCATTCGGAGAGGTTGTGACTTAATTATGGATACATCCACTATTTTGGAAGATGTTTCAATTGACTATGATGAGAACAAAGTTGCTACTTATGATGATTATTATGATGACATGTAAGCCATAAAGAGTAATAAATCTTCTATGCTTGTGCATCATGAAAAGAATGCTTTATGTGATGGTTATATTGATGAGAGAGGAACTTATGATTTATGATGCTCTTGTTATGTTTCAAACCTTATCTTTTATGCGAGCATCATTGAACTCATCATGCCTAGCTAAAAGGCATTAAAGAAAATCACTTGTTGGGAGACAACCCATCACTTTTGCCTACTGTTTTTGTGCAGTGTGGTAATTTTTCATAATTGTTGGGAGTTAGGGAAGTATGATGAATATTGCATTCTTATTCTTTACACACTGTACTGTTTTGATAGATTGCTGTTATGTTTGCATTGTTTGCATATGTTTGCTTGTTTAATGATTCTATTTGAGGATAGGAGTATTAAATATGCATAGGCATTTAGTATGCAATGTTAAATAATAATTTTAGTTATTTACTACATTAGAGAATGGTAAGGGTTTGCATTGATTTATACTAACTTATCTCACGAGTTCTTGTTGAGTTTTATGTAGATGAAGTTTTTGAGATTTATCCAAACCATGATATAAGAGGAATTAAGAAGACACAAAAGCTCAAGCTTGGGGATGCCCAAGGCATACCAAGCTAATATTGCAAGACATCCCAAGCATCTAAGCTTGGGGATGCCCTAGTAGGCATCCCATCTTTCCTCTTCAACAATAATCGTTTAGTATCTGTTGAGCCTAAGTTTTTTCTTCTTCACATGAGTTGTGCTATGCTTGGAATGTCATTTTTTTGCTTGCTGGTTATATAAAATACTTAGGTTTGAAAGTTTTTGAATAAGAGAGAATCCATAATGGGCTACCCATTTGCATAACTACTCGCTTGATCTTCACTTATATCTTTTCGGAGTAGTTTGTCAATTTACTCTTGTGCTTCACTTATATCCTATGAGTAAATTGTTGAATGAATTGAATATCATGAAGATAAAATTACATGTTGATACGTCTCTAATGTATCTGTAGTTTTTGATTGTTCCATGCTATTATATTATCATTCTTGGATGTTTTACACTCATTTTATAGTCATTTTATATCATTTTTGGTACTAACCTATTGACATAGTGCCCAGTGCTAGTTGCTGTTTTTTGCATATTTTTTAAATCACAGGAAATCAATATCAAACGGAGTCCAAATGCAACTAAACTCCTGGAGGAGTTTTTTTAGGCCAGAAGAAAGCCAATGGGCCGAGGAAGAACCTGGGGGCTGCTCGAGGGGAGCAACACCCACCAGGGTACGCCAGGAGGCCCGGGCATGCCCTGGTGGGTGTTGCCCACATCGAGTGCCCCCTGAACCGCCTTTTCGCTCTACAAATACCCCAATATTCCAGAATCCCTAGGGGAGTCAATGAAAATCAATTCCAGCCGCCATAGAGTCCAGAACCACCAGATCCAATCTAGACACCGTCATTGAGGGGTTCACCACTTCCATTGGTGCCTCTCCTATGATGTGTGAGTAGTTCTTTGTAGACCTACGGGTTTGTAGTTAGTAGCTAGATGGCTTCCTCTCTCTCTCTCTCTTGATTATCAACACAATGGTCTCTTGGAGATCCATATGATGTAAATCTTTTTGTGGTGTGTTTGTTGGGATCCAATGAACTTTGAGTTTATGATCAGATTATAATTTTATCCATGAAAGTTATTTGAGTCTTCTTTGATCTATTATATGCATGATCACTTATAGCCTCGTATTTCTTCTCTGATATTCGGGTTTTGTTTGTCCAACTTGATCTATTTATCTTGCAAACAAAAGTGGTGATTTGTAGTGGATACGATCTTACGGTGCTTGATCCCAGTGATAGAAGGGAAAGCGACACATATGTATCATTGCTACTAAGGATAACAAGATTATCTATATCTCTGCCTTAGATAAACAAATCTCATCTACATCATGTCATTGTTCTTATTGCATTACTCCATTTTCTCCTGAACTTAATACACTAGATGCATGCTGGATAGCAGTCGATGTGTGGAGTAATAGTAGTAGATGCAGGCAGGAATCGGTCTACTAATCTTGGACGCGATGCCTATATAATGATCATTGCCTGGATATCGTCATGATTATTTGAAGTTCTATCAATTTCCTAGTAGTAATTGTTTTCCCACGGTTTGCTATTTTTCTCGGGAGAAGCCACTAGTGAAACCTACGGCCCCGGGGTCTCTTTTCATCATATTTTCCTTTGCGATCAAATACTAAAATACCTTGCTGCAATTTATTTGTTCCACGATCTATTTATCCTATCTACCACTTCTACCTCATGTTATTTGCCTATCTTGAGGTGTCGTACCCGGAAGGGATTGACAACCCCTTCAACACTTCGGGTTGCAAGTATTTGTTATTTGTGTGCAGGTGTTGTTTACATGGTGTGAGGAGGTTCTCCTACTGGTTCGATAAACTTGGTCTCATCATTAAGGGAAATACCTAATGTCGCTATACTTCATCATCCCTTCCTCTTTGGGGAAATACCGACGTAGTTCTAGCAGACATCGAAAGGAATTTCTAGCGCCGTTGCCGGGTAGGTTCTTCAACATCAACCAGGTTCCTAATCACAAATCACATCTCCTTGCAATTTACATCATTTGCCATTTGCCTCTTGTTTTCCTCTCCCCCAGTTTGTCGGAGTAATGGGCCACGGGTAGGGTAACCCGAGTCCCTGAGCCTTTTAAGACTTTGGGCCGGCTTCGACCCACGAGACTCCAGAATGGAGCGCCGCCTTCTGGTGGCCGGTTGCCTGAAGGCGGCCTAGCACCGGTAGACGGCACCAAGACAGGCCGCCTCCTAGTGGACGGTCTCCAGAGAGGCCGGCTTCTAGCAGGTGGCCACCAGGCGCCGTCAGAGTCTGCGCCCCTCATCAAGAAGATAATATAGGGTGAGGCTACAGCATAGCCCCGTATCCCCGGATCCTAGGCTTGCAATGGCTATAGTGCCCCGTATAGACGGAGATCTCCGCACGACATGGCACTATTGTCATTCCCCCTTTACGCCACTACTGACCGGCAGAGCCCTGTTCCCATGACGACCTGTCGATAAGGCCCGCAGGCGGCGGGCCCTAACGATTAGAGAGAGCTCGGAAGGTGGCAGAAGCTGGACCAGCTAGAACTACGGGAGGCCGGCCCCCAGCAAGCGGCCGGACCCTCCCCCGAAGGCAGTATGCCATCAGCCTGACAGGGTGCGGTGTGGCTACAGTCATCTCCCACCAGGCGGCGGGACTGTAGCCATGCTCCCCTGACCAATCCTGCGTCACTAGCACCATGGCTACAGTGATCAGCCACCAACCAAACCTGCCAGCGGCAGAAGCGGCCTGTCGGCTCCATACCAGACCAGTCGGAGGGCCCTCCAGGTGGCGGGCCCCAGCGGCCGATGGAGAAGCCGGCGACCAGACATGCTGACAGCCGGGCCCAGCACCAGGCCAAGTTACCATTGTACCCCTGGGTGGTAGGCCTATATAAACCCCCAGGACACCCATGCAAAGGGTTCCGAACCTGATAGACCTAGACTCATATCTAGAGGAAGAAGAGAGCTAGCCCTGCCTCCTTCAACCTCTAGCATATAGCTCAAGGAGCACCTTGTATTCACTAGTGCCTAAGTGATCATGCGGAGATCCTGCAGAGCAGCAGTAGGGGTATTATCTCCAAGGAGATCCCCCAACCTGGGTAAAGTGTGTCGGCGTTTGTTTCTATGCCTTATCCCGCTTCCAGGCACCGGTGACATTCTACACGCTCCCACCATGATAAGCCATCCCTTGGCATATGTCGCACCCAACCCCCAACATTTGGCACCCACTGTGGGGCGTGGTGCACCGTCATCCGGAGATCTGTTCTGAACAGGAACTTTGTTCCTTCCGGACGTGCGCAACTAGCCTAGCACGCCCGACGGTGTCAGCCTTGATGCGCTACGAGGAGCGGAGATTGTGTGCGCAGCGAGCTGCCTCGCCGACCTCGTCAGCGGGATCAGCCTCTCCGATGAGCCTGCATCCAACGCAGGCACCGACTGCCCTGAGAACCGCCTCGTCAGCCTCCTCGACCAGCTCCATGTCACCTGCGAGCCTGCAGCCGACTTGGAGTCTGTTGGCTCCACCGACCCGATGATCATCGACTCTGACATGGCGTCGCTTGACGGGTTCCCCACCAACGTGGTCGTCTACGACGAGCCGCCCCCTCATGAGCACAGCGGTGGGAGCACCGTCATGGAGGTACTTGTCATCAACAGTGGCGAGCACTCGGACGGAGGTGCTCGAGCCCAACTCGATGCTGCGCTGTGAGAGTTGTCAGTGCCCATCACGGTCAATGCAGATGCTGAGGTGCTGGAAGCGCGCCGCGTCTGGCTCTTTGAGAGCGCCAACCGACTGGCCAGCGTGCGTCGCCTATCGGAGGCCTACCGGCACGAGATGGACCGGGCCGTCGGCAGCACGCAGGCCCCTGAAGGGTCGAGCCGCGCCGGCTCGATCCGGCTGCATGGCGCGGCCATCGCTGGCACCTCCGGGGCAGATCGCCCCATCTAAGCTATGCCAGCGGGAAACATACGAGCTGCCCAGGCGGTGGCAGACGAGCTGGACAAGTACGAGGGCGATGAGCATCGTCACATGACGGAGCACGTCCAGCAGCTCCTCAACGCGGCCACCGAGCAGCAAGAATCCAGCTGCCATGACGAGGCACCTACCCGGCAGAACGACGAGCCGCCCCCTTGCCAGGATCATGGCGCAACATCTCAGACGCCGACCGGTGGCGCCCATGGTAAGAAGGGCAATGAGCCAGCTGCCAGCCGCAGCCGGACTCACCTCTCCATCGAGCGTGATCCTGAAGGCCGCCCCCGAGCCATGGAGCAGCGAGGCGATCCGCCTCCTCCTCAGCCTCGTGGAGAAAGGCATCCCCTCCCCCGCCTGTCATGCACCCGACACTCGGCAAACACCTTGGCCTCCAGGAAGGAGTCGGGGAAAACGACACCCGCCATCGGATCGAGCGCCTCAATCGCTCCCTGGCGCTAGAAGAAGAAGATGCGTTGGGTCTGCCTTGTTTTGCCCCCCGAATCCGAGATGAGCCCTTCCCTCGAGGGTTCACCCTCCCAAGGGTTACGCCCAAGTATATCGGCTCCATGAAGCCGGAGGACTGGCTGGTCGACTACTCCACGAGCGTCAGCATAGCAAACGGCAACAAGCGCGTTGGTGTGAAGTACGTACCGCTCATGCTCCATGGCATAGCCCGGATGTGGCTTAACAGCCTAAGGCCCCGCAACATCAACAGCTGGGTTGATTTCACTGAGGCCTTCGTCCGCAACTTCACCAGCGCATACAATCGGCCTCCCAAGCCTCGACAGCTCTCCTTGTGCATCCAAGGGCCCAGCAAATCGACTCGCGACTACCTCACGTGCTGGATCCAGTTGCGCAACTCCTACGAGGGCATGCACAAGATGCAGGCCTTCGAGTATTTAACTGCCAGGTGCCAAGAGGGTACCCTCCTCAAGCATCGACTCCTCTGCGACGAGCCGACGACTCTTGACGAGGTGCTGATGATCGCTGACAAAAACACAACCGCCGACTCCTCCAGGAAGGCGGAGATCCAGGTCGATGCATCTGGCAAGATAGCTCCTCCGACTTCTCGGGCCCCGGCTGGTGACACCAGCCGGAGACATCAGCAGAACGACAACAAGCGCCAGGCCGTGCAGCCGACTTCTACAAGCCGGACAGTGGGAACAGTCAAAGACCAGCAGCCGGAAGAGCAGCCTCCGCCCAAACGTCAGAAGGGCGGCAAGCCTAATTGGTGGCCCGCCTTCTCGTATGAGCACACTCTCGATGCGCCCAACAAGTTCGACAGCGGCGCGATGCCGTCCAACCACACCACTCGAAAGTGCCATTGGCTCACCCGAATCGCCAAAGGAGATGGACTCCTGCCCCCGCCGCCTCCCGACCCGCTGCCTCCTCCGCCCCAGCAGCCGGCGGTCCGGCCAGTCGGAGCAATACAAGATGAGTATCCGGAAGAGCAGCAATAAGTACAAGCGGTAGCAACTGGAGCCCCTGAGTATATGAACTGGTCAGAGAAGCCCATCAGCTGGAGCAGGGCCGACCACCTGGAAGTGATGCCCTCTCCTGGTTCTTATGCCCTGGTCCTGGATGCCACCTTCGCAATGGAGAGGCGAGCAGCTCGTTTCTCCAGAGTTCTAATAGATGACGGCAGCAGTATCAACATCCTGTACCATTACACAATGGAGAAATTGGGAATCAAGCAGAAGCAGCTTCAGCCCAGTCGGACTGTATTCCATGGCATAGTTCCTGGCCTTTCCTGGTCACCAATCGGCAAGACACAGATCGATGTCCTCTTCGAGGACAAAAATTACTTTCGCCAAGAGTCAATCTAGTTTGAAGTGGTGGACCTTGAGAGCCCTTACCATGCACTACTTGGCTTGCCCGCTCTGGCCAAGTTTATGGCGGTCCCCCACTATGCCTACCTCAAGATGAAGATGCTGACTACCAAGGGAACCCTGACCATAGCCAGAGACTACAAGAAATCGTCCGCCTGTGCTGCAGACAGCAGCCGGTTGTCGGAGTCCCTTGTGATTGCAGCTGAGAAACGACTCCTGGAACGGGTTGTCACCACCACACAAGGACTCAGAAGTTGAGGGCTTGTTCAAGCCGGCGAAGGAAACAAAGAAGATACCTTTGGACCCGGAGCACCTGGAGAGGCACGCTCTCATTGGAACAAACCTTGACAGTAAATAGGAAGGCGATCACGTCGATTTCCTCCATGAGAATCATTACATCTTCGCATGGTCCCCCAAAGACATGCAGGGTGTCCCGATGGATTTCGCCGAGCACAAGCTACAAGTCCGACCTGAGGTCAAGCCGGTCAGGCAGCCCTTGCACCGCCTATTGGAAGAAAAGAGAAGAGTTGTTGGAGAAGAAATAGCCCGGCTTCTAGCAGCTGGCTTCATCATGGAGGTGTTCTTCCCCGAGTGGTTTTCCAACCTGGTTCTTATGCTGAAGAAGAACACGCAATGGCGCATGTGCATCGATTATACCGGCCTCAACAAAGCCTGCCCCAAAGACCCCTTTGTGTTGCCAAGAATCAACCAAGTAATAGACTCCACAGCCAGATGCGAGCTGCTAAGTTTTTTGGATGCGTACTCAGGGTACCATCAGATCAAGCTGAACCCCGCCGACAGGCTGAAGACCGCCTTCATCACAACATTTGGAGCCTTCTGCTACCTGACGATGATGTTCGACTTGAGGAATGTCAGCGCCACGTTTCAGCGTTGCATGTAGAAGTGTCTCCTCAAGCAACTCGGCGGAAACGCCCACGTTTACGTGGATGATGTGGTGGTGAAGACGGAGAAGCGTCGCATGCTTCTAGAAGACCTTTAAGAGACATTCAAGAACTTGCGACGATTTCAAATCAAGCTCAACCTGGAGAAATGCATCTTTGGAGTACCAGCCGGCCAACTTGTTGGTTTTTTGGTCTCAGAGCGCAGCATAGTGTGTTACCTTGTGAAGATCAAGGTAATTGAGAGTATGGAAATACCCACCCGACTGCTGGACGTACAAAAATTCACCGGCTGCCTGGCGTCCATCAGCCGCTTCCTTAGCCGGCTGGGCGAGAAGGCTCTCCCACTGTACCAGCTCATGAAGAAAAACGCTTTTTTCAAGTGCAACGATAAGGCGGATGAAGCTTTCCGCCGGCTCAAGAAGATGTTGACCACTCCGCCTGTCCTGGCGGCCCCGACTGATGAAGATCCCATGCTCCTCTACATCGCCGCCACTAGTCGGGTGGTCAGCATGGTCATAGTGGTGGAACGCAAGGAGGAAGGCACAACACTGCCGGTCCAGAGGCTGATGTATTATTTGAGTGAAGTATTGTCTGCCTCCAAGCAAAATTACCCCCACTATCAAAAGATGTGCTATGGCATGCATTTCGCCGCCAAGAAGCTCAAGCGTTAGTTTCAAGAGCATCCAATAACTATTGTCTGCACCGCTCCTCTTGCTGAGATTATTGGAAGCCGAGATGCCTCTAGCCGAGTGGCCAAGTGGGCCATAGATCTGTCCCCCTGCACCATCTACTAGCAGCCTCGCACCGCCATCAAGTCACAAGCGCTGGCCGACTTCCTCGTAGACTAGGCCGAGACCCAGTACCTACCGCCAGCGCCTGACTCCACTCATTGGTGGATGCACTTCGATGGGTCAAAAATGCGCACCGGTCTTGGAGCCGGCGTTGTACTCACCTCTCCCAAAGGCGAGAAGCTCAAATATGTGTTGCAGATCCACTTTGCCGCTTCCAACAACGTAGCTGAATATGAAGCACTCATACACGGACTCCGGCTTGCCAAGGAACTCGGCATTCGCCTGATCCTGTGTTATGGTGATTCCGACTTGGTGGTGCAGCAGTCGTCAAGCAACTGGGATGCCAATGATGCAAATATGGTGAGCTACCGTTTCTTCGTTCAGCAGCTCAGTGGATATTTTGAAGGGTGCGAGTTCCTCCATGTGCCAAGAAATGATAACGAGCAAGCAGATGCCTTGGCACAGATTGGCTCCACCCGACAAGCAATACTAGCCTGCGTCGCCCTGCACCGCCTCCTCAAGCCGTCTGTCAAGCCGTTGCCAGAATCAGACTCCATCTTCGTGCCGGCCCCTCTCGAAGCAGTCGGATCCGACTTGAGGGCCGCAGAAGCCGGCACGGGGTCTTCGGCAGGCGGCCCGGGGACTGCAGCAGTCGGACCCAACCTGGGAACTCCATAGCCCGGCTAGGCGACTGCAGTAGTCGGCCCGGGAACTTCTCCAGTTTAGCAGGCGACAACCGCAACCAACCCGCCGCCTCCAAGCCCAACCGCCCTTATACAAGTTGCAGTCGTAGCAGTCAAAGAAATAGCAGCACCATCCTGGGCCCATCCAATCCTCAAATTTCTGGTGAACAAAGAACTGCCGACTGATGAGATCTCGACCCGGCAAGTGGAATGGTGGGCAGCGGCATACACCATCATCAATAGAAAGCTGGTGTGGCGCAGTGCCACTGGTGTTTATCAGCGCTGCGTGGAGCCAGACAAAGGCCAAGCAATCCTCAAGGATATCCACAAAGGTGAATGCGGTCACCACACGGCTTCAAGATCACTTGTTGCTAAGGCTTTCCGCCATGGTTTCTTCTGGCCGGCTGCTCTAGAAGAAGCCAAAGAATTGGTCCAGAAGTGTAAGGGTGCCAGAAGTTTCGCTCCAAGCCACATCTGCCGCCCTCTACACTCAAGACTATTCCCATCGCCTGGCCCTTTGCCGTTTGGGTACCGGACATAGTGGGGCCATTCAAGACGGCTCGCGGTGGCATGACTCATTTGCTTGTCAGGGTGGACAAGTTCACCAAGTGGATTGAAGCAAAACCAATCAAGAAGTTGAATGGGCCGACTGCCATGACCTTCATCGCCGACATCACCACGCGGTATGGCATACTACACAGCATCATCACCGACAATGGCACAAACTTCGCCAAGGGAGAATTGGACCGTTTCTGCGCGACGCAGGGCATCCTACTAGACCTAGCGTCTGTTGCCCATCCGCAGTCGAACGACCAAGTGGAGCGAGCAAACGGCCTAATTTTGTCCGGCATCAAGCCCCGACTGGTCGAGCCTCTAGACCGTTCGGCTGGCTGCTGGTTCGAGGAGCTGCCGGCCGTCCTCTGGTGCTTGCATACAACTCTGAACAAGTCAACCGGCTTCACGCCCTTCTTTATCGTCCACGGTGACGAAGCCGTCATCCCGACGGACGTAGAATTCGACTCCCCTTGAGTCACCATGTACACCGAGGAGGAGGCCAAAGAAGCACAAGAAGACGGCTCGACCAGCTGGAAGAATGCCGGCTGTTGGCACTCAGTCGGTCTGCCATCTACCAGCTGAGTCTTCGCCAATACTACAATCGCAAGGTCATGCCAAGATCATTCCAAGAGGGACACCTTGTGCTCTGGCTGATCCAGCGAACAGCCGGCCAGCACAAGCTCTCGGCGCCTTGGGAAGGCCCTTTCGTCATCAACGAAGTGCTAGGCAACGATTCCTACTAACTGATCGATGTTAAGAAGCCCAGAGCACGTAAAAGAGACGACTCAGGCAAGGAGACGGAGAGGCCATGCAATGCGAACCTCCTCTGAAGATTTTATAGTTAAAAGCTGTATGTACCAAGCTACCTTTAGTATTAAGTACGAATACTTCGGGTCCCCCAAGAAGAACTCAGGGACTACCCTCTTTATCCATAAGATAAGAATTATGCCCATGAATGTGTTATTTCATTATTTCGCCTGGCACCAGGCTCGACTAGTCGGCCCGTGGTCTCGTTGCCTTCTACTATGTGCCGCCTCCTGCAGTCGGACAAATAGTATGTCGACACCAGCAAACTTCTCCTGTCAGAAGTCGTAGGTCACAGAGCGACTGAACGGCTGACAGGAGTTGAAAAACGGTGCCCATATGAAAAACGGCTAAGAAAAAAAAGGCGCACATAGCCGAAGCCGGCATCCCACCTACTCGCCCGGCTGCCGAGCAGTCGGGCGGCCGGATCCTACTTTCCTTGACAACGCTCTAGTCGCCTAAGTACTTGCCATCCCAAAAGTAGCTAAGCACTTGGCCAAGCCGCAGTCCGCAGAGCAGCTGTTCGGCTGGCCAAGGGATAGCTAAGGGAGGGCGGCAAGGAAAAAAGGCAAAGGGCAGAGAAAGGAAAGCTGGAAGTCGTCACTTAAAGCATATTTACATAGCAAAAGACCCTTGGCAAGCATTCAACAAAGTTTGAAATACACCCCGTGGGTGGAATCGCGCAAATTTAACAAGTTTTGTCAAGAACGATTAAACAGAAAGTAAAGGCGATAGCCTAAGAAGCAGCAGAGGGCTCCGGCGGGGCGGTCGAGTCGGAACCGTCGATTGGAGCAATGGATGGCTGGATGGCGGAGTTGGCAGCGCCGACTGGTGGAGCAGATGACTGGTTGGTCTCTACCTGGTTGCCTTCAGCAGCAGTTGGCACACTCGAGCATGGATCGTTGCTCAAAGCACGGTCGGGCTGGGGCTGGCCGTCCCTTCCGACCTCCGGCGCATCCTCTTTGCTGTCCTCGTCCTCCGTTTCCTCCCCTTCATCACTGGAGTCGATCACCTCGGCCGAGTCCTCGCCCTCTTCGGGGTTCAGCCCAAAGAACTCCGGCGGTGCCTCGACACCATCTTCCACCAGCTCGGGGATGAAGAGGCTGTTGTTGGTGTACTCGACGATCACCGTCGCCAGCTTGACAAGCTCGCCCTCAACCGCCACCAGCTCCTCCAGTGCCTCCTGGTGGAACATGGTCGGATGGGCTAGATCTAGCCCAGTGTACGATGCCCTAACGAACTCTAGAGCTCGACGCGCTCTGGCCCGTGCTGAAGAGCCCTTCCAGGCATCCAGGCGGCCGGCCACCACTTCCACCCAGTCAGCAGTCTAACTGGGTGTGCACGGAGCTAGCACGCCCGGCCAGAGGGCAGAGATCGCCTGGGCTCCAACACGTTGAAGACGGCGCAACATCTGGTGGGTCGGCCGAAGGCGGGCCTGGATTCTGAGAAGCTACTTTTTAAGGTTCTGAGCAGCATTGGCGGCAATCTGCACGCCCTCTGCCCTCCGCTCCTCCCGAGAAGCCTCAATAGTCTGGTTCGCGGCAATGGAATGGCCTGGGAAGAAGTCTGCTTGGGCATAAAAATAAAGAAGACAGAAGTTAAAAACAGATGGTTGGCCCAAGCAGAGGTCGGTAGCTCGAAGAAAGGAAAGAGAGGAAGCGTACCGTCAACCATGTCCTAAATACTGCCAAAGCCGGCAGTCAGCTTCGCCACCTTGTCGGCCCAGGCGGAACGCTCGAACTCAAACTCAGCAAGGAGGTAGGTCTCCTTCGTCTTCGCATCCCGCTGAGCCGTCTGGAGACGCTCCGTCTGCTCTGCCAGTTACCTGACAAGTCGGTCCTGCTCCTCGGCCAGCTTGACGCACTCCGCCTCCTTGGTGCGCAGCATGGTGTTGGCCTCGCCTAGCTGCTGCTGCAAGGTGGCATTGGCCTCTGCCAAGAGAGAAGAAGGAGAAAGGCATTAACAACATTTGACAAAAAATGGATCTGGTTGCTGGGGAGATCCAGCCCGGCTGCTCAGCAGTCGGCCCAGATCTCGGGGACTACAGCCCTTGGGTGCGCCATCGCGCCCATGCAGAAGAAAAGAAGTACCAACAATCAAACAAAGAAACACAGTTGTCTGAGAGATCCGACCCAACTACTCAGCAGTCGGCCCGAATCTCGGGGACTATAGCCCGCGGGTGCGCTAGCGCGCCCTCGGAGGAATGGAAAGGCAAAACTTACTCCGGCTCTCTGACAAGTTGCCGGTCTGCCTCTCCAGCTCCCGGACTCCGGAGTTGAAGGTGGCCGCACGGATATTGTGGTACTCCTGTGACAAGAAATGCCAGAAGGAGTTAGCACATGGCGCCTACGAGGTTAAGATTCCGAACCGCCTGCTCAGCAGCCGGCCCGGAACCTGGGGACTACACCCAGTGGGTGCGCCAGTGCGCCCCCACCAAGAAATAAGAAGAACAAAAAAAACAAAGAAGTTATAAGAATACCAAGATGGCTGCTAGTGAGCTCAATAATACCTCGTTGCACCACTTGAGGGCATCGGCTTTGGCCCGGAGCATGGCCTGGACGTCAAGGGCCGCCTTGTTCAAGGAACTCATTCCGCCTCCGCCCATCCCGCCGAAGGGCGCAGCGCCGGTCGCTTCGGTGTTAGGAGCGGACGAGCTCGCGGCACCGGTCTCCAGTGTTTGCGGCACCGAGGCCGCCCTGGCGAGACGACGGCGCACGGGCGTACGGGCCTCATGAGTCGGGCCCGTCGTTCCCGCCTGGTGGCGCCGGCGGGTTGGCCGACTGCTCGTCACTTGCTTCAGTAGTCGGTGGCGGTGGAGGCACGACAACGTCTAGCATGGCGACATTGCCCCCTTCCTGCTCCATGACCGAGTGCTCGTCGCCGGCCTCCCCGGTCGATGCCACGAACTCTGGTGGAGGTGGCGTGGAGCTCAGGGGAGCAACGACCAGCGGCTCCTGACGGCGCCTGGCCTCCGCGAGCTGCTCCTTCTCTGCAGCCGCAGCTTCCGCCTCCGCCAGCTTCAGCAGCGCGAATGCTGCCGCCTTGTCATCCTCCTCCTTCTCCAAGCGGGCGGCTTCCCGCTCCTCGCGCACCTCCCACGCGTTTCGCTCCTGCGCCTCCTGGAGGTCGGCAGCCGGGTTGATTCGCTGGGTGGTGGCGGAGGTCTCCGCCGACCTGATGACAGAGGCAGCAGTCGACTTGTCGAGGGAGAGTGGGGCTTTGAGACAAGAGACAAGGCAAAGGAATTTCAGGCCGAATCACTAAGAAAGAACATAATGGAATGTACATAAAAGATACTTACGCCGACACCATGGCTGGCGCCTTTGGCAGCTTCTGGAACTTGGCCGCCTTCGCCGCGGCCTCTTTCCACCTGGTCAAAGCGGCCGGATTCTTGGGCTTCTTTGGGGCGCTGCCGAACAGGGCGGGGCCTTGCTTCCATTTGCACTTGGCGCCTCAAGCGGCCGGCCCGGTGGAGGGGCCCATGCCTGTATTAGCGGCACCCCTCGCAGGACACGGCTTGTCCTTTTCATCATCGTCGTCGGGCCAGGCCTCCACGTCACCCCCGTATTCGGAGCCGCCTGCTCCGTCGCCGCCGCCTACGGCATCATCCTCCAAGGCGGCTGCCCCCAAGTTAGGTTCGTCTGCGTTGCTCACCTCCTAGTCCGGCTAGTAGTTAACAGCCGGCCCCACGAGGGCGGCCATCACCAAAGACATGTAGATCTACGCTACAGAGGAAAATCACTCAGGGCCAAGACCAAGACAAGAACTAAAAAAATAGGAAGGCTCAGAGACTTACGGCTCGCGGCGCGTTGTTGTGGGAGTAGAGCCGCCTGCCGAACTGCTAGGAGCCCTCCGGCTCCTTGAGGTCGGTGATCTCGTTCACCATCAGGGCCACCTCGGCAGGCGACATCTCCTTCGTGCACATCCTGCTGGGGTCGCGGTGCCCGCTCATCCGACAGATCAGATGAGGGCATCCTTGGAGCAGGAGAACCCGGCACTCGACGAAGGCCAGTAGCAAGTCGGCCGCCACAAGGCCCTCCGCCTCCGTCATCTCCCAGAGCCGGTTGATGGCGGCCGCCGTCTCAGCCGACACTGGCTTCAACTTGTAATGCCAGTTGGCCCGAGGCCCGAAGAGGGGGCCGACCTCATAGGGCGGCAGGTTGAGGAAGTCGATCGCCGGGTCGATGTTCTCAACATAGAAGTAAGATTGCTGCCACAGCTTCACCCACTGTGACAGCTTGATGGCGGGGAAGGCATTCTTCTTCGACGGCCGGTGCACGGCGATGAAGGCGCCGCACTCGGCTGCCGTCTCCTTGGCGGAGGTGCCCAGCTTGCCGTAGAAGCAGGCTCCCCACAGGTCGATGGTGGGGAGGACGCCGAGGTAGCCCTCGCACGCCGTGACGAAGGCGGGCAGCAGCGTCACGGTGTTGGGTTTCAGGTGGTGCGGCTAGAGGCGGCAGAAGTCCACAAAGGAGCGAAGGAACCTGCTCACCGGGGAAGGCCAAAGCCGCGGAGGAAGTGCGAGCGGAAGATGACCCGCTCATTCCCCAATGGCACCGGCGAGATCTCTTCCCGCAGCGGCACCTGGACCTTGACGAAGGCCGCATTGGGCATCCGGCGCATGGCCCGGAGGAAGGTGAGGTGATCCTCGATCACCATCGAGCTATCCCAGTCGCCTCCCCTTTCGTGTGCCATGGCGTTTGGGCAGAGCTGCACGAGGAGGAGGAGCTCGCCGACGGCAAGATGCGGCGGTGTTGCAGCAGGCGAGAGGCAGCATCAAGGAGAGGAGGAAGAGGGGCGGGGAGAAGAGTGCACGAGCTCCACCACTCCCTCGTCTCCCCTACTTATAGCCCCCGAATGGCGAAGCCGAGGGGGCAGGGCATGGGACCGTGGGATTTATTGTGCCCACGACCCCACGACCCCCCGGTTACTCCATGGGGTTACTGCGCAGTAACTCCCGCGGGAATTGCAGCCGCCCGCCTCCGCCGCAGCGGATCCGCCCGCGCGCCCATGTAGGGTAGTGGCGGGCCCGGCCCCTTGTCACGTCCCATCGAGTGCGTGGGGTGGCAAGCTGGCTGGGCTGACTTGCGCCGCATGGCGCGCTCATGGCGGGTGGTGTGCCTATGGAAGCTTAGCAGGCACACCACATGTTTCCCGCCTCAGCATTCAAATCAACGAGCGAGTCCGCCTTGTCAAAACAGTTCCAAGTAGTCGGCACCCCACAAGGTGGACCGAGCATTCCACCAGAGCACGGTGAAGAGGGAAGCCGCCGAGGCTTCACGGCCGATCGGCCGTCGCGCCTCACCAGCTTTGGGGACTACTAGCTAACCCTAGACCATGAGCCTTTTATGACTTTGGGATGGCTTCCACCCACGAGACTCCTGAATGGAGCACCGCCTTCTGGTGGCCGGCTGGCCTGAACGGCCCGGTGCCCGAAGGCGGCCTAGCACCAGCAGATGGCACCAAGACAGGTCGCCTCCTAGTGGACGGCCTCCGGAGAGGCCGGCTTCTAGCAGGTGGCCACCAGGCGCCCTTAGAGTCTGCGCCCCTCATCAAGAAGACAAGACAGGATGAGGTTACAGCATAGCCTAGTACCCCCGGATCCCGGGCTTGGCATGGCTACAGTGCCACGTACAGGCGGAGATCTCCGCACGACGTTGCACTGTTGCCATTCCCCCTTTACGCCACTACTGACCGGCGGAGCCCTGTTCCGATGATGGCCTGTCGGTACGGCCCGCAGGTGGTGGGCCATACCGGGCAGAGAGAGCTCAGAAGGCGGCAGAAGCTAGACCAGCCGAAACTACGGGAGGCCGGCCCCGAACAAGCGGCCGGACCCTCCCCTGAAGGCAGTATGGCGTTAGCCAGACAGGGTGCAGTGTGGCTACAATGATCTCCCACCAGGCGGCGGGACTGTAGCCACGCTCCCCTGACCAAGCCTGCGTCATTAGCACCATGGCTACAGTGATCAGCCACCAACCAGACCCGCCAGCAGCGGAAGCGGCCTGTCGGCTCCGTACTAGACCAGTCAGAGGGCCCGCCAGGCGGCGGGCCCCAGCTGCCGGCGGAGAAGCCGGCAACCGGCAACTAGAGACGCTGACAGCCGGGCCCAGCACCCGGCCAAGTTACAATTGTACCCCTCGGGGGTAGGCATATATAAACCCCCCAGGGCACCCATGCAAAGGGTTCCGAACCTAATAGACCTAGACTCATATCTAGAGGAAGAAGAGAGCTAGCCCTCCCTCCTTCAACCTCTAGCATATAGCTCAAGGAGCACCTTGTATTCACTAGTGCCTTAGTAATCATGCGGAGATCCGGCATAGCAGCAGTAGGGGTATTATCTCCAAGGAGAGCCCCCAACCTGGGTAAAGTGTGTCGGCGTTCGGGTCTACGCCTTATCCCGCTTCCAAGCACCGGCGATGTTCTAGTTGCTCGCACCATGATAAGCCATCCCGTGGCATATGTCGCACCCAACCCCCGAGACACTTCACAAAAAATTGCCGTTTTATTCGCCCTATTTTTCGTTTGTCGTTTTCTCGTCAGATCTCTTCTTTGCTTGTGTGCCATGTGTCTTCTATTTGCTTGCATCTTTACTTGCTAAATATCTCTTGATACGGATCCTCGTCCACTTGCTAATCTTTTTAGGAGATCCAATTATCATGAACAAATTGCTAGTGATTTGAGTACACTAGATTATCTTTATGAAGTTCTGCTAGAGATTCGTGAATCTGAAAATTGTGATGGAGAAATTTATGAAGTGATTCATGATAGCTCTTTGAATGAAAAGCATGATTGCAATGATTTTAATATAAATTCTATTAATTTCAATTGTGCTAATAATATGCAAAACCCCAAGCTTGGGGATGCTAATTTTGCTATGTCCACTAGTTATTGCAATGATCATGATTGGGGTGCTTCTTCTTATGATCTTCAAAATTTATTTAAGCCCTGTGATGAATATGAGATTGATAATAGTGTTTGCATAATATTGAAAGTGGGATTGTCAGAGTGTCAACTTTAGATCCCAATACTTTGGAGAATGTTCAACCTTATGAAATTTTTGATAAAAGTGGGTTTGGAGAGGTCATGACTTTAGTTAATGTTAATCCCAGTATTTTGGAATGGTGTCATCATCGCATGCATGTGGATCGTGTTGAGAATATGTTATGTGATAGCTATATTGTTGAATTTTCTTATGATCCTACATGTAATTATTATGGGAGAGGAAAATATGGTTGTACAGATTTTCATGTTACTAAATTACCTCTCTTCATGTTGAGATTGCTAATGTTTCTTTCTTCTTCCTTACATATGCTAGTTTTTGCTTGCCTTGATAATTTGTTTCCTTATAAAATTCTTATGCATAGGAAGTACGTTAGAATTAGATGTGTTTGTCATGTGCGATATGATGCGCTATTTGTGCTTCAATTCTTGTTTTCAATGGGAGCATCATCAAAATTATCAATGCCTAGCTAAAAAGGCTTTAAATAATAGCGCTTGTTGGGAGGCAACCCATTGAATAAAATTTATTTTTGCTTCATGCTTTCTGTTCTTGTGTGTCATCACAATTATGCTATTGCTATTAGTGTGTTTTTTTGTTCTAATTAGTGTTTCTACCAAGAAAGGCCTTTGGGAAGACTAGGGCGAATGTTTATTTGATCTTGCTGAAAAACAGAAACTTTTGTGCTCACGAGATTATTTGTCATTTTTTACAGAAGAGTGTTTTAAAGTTGCTTATTTTTTGCAGAGGATTAATAGATAAATTCCTCACGTCCACCAAATTATTTTAGAATTTTTGGACTTACAGAAGTATTCTGAATATTCAGATTGCTACAGACTCTTCTGTTTTTGACATATTCTGTTTTCTTTGCGTTGTGTGCTTGTTTTGATGATTCTATGGTTTTATTTGATGAGTTTTTGACATAGAAAAGTTTTAATACAGTACATATAATGCAAAAACAAAATAATAATTGGTTTTCTACAATACTTATAGTAGTGGTTTGGTTTCTTATACTAACAGATCTCACGAAGGTTTTGTTTGAGTTTTGTGTGATTGAAGTTTTCAAGTTTTGGGTTATCTTGCGATGGATGAAGGAATAAGGATAAGCAAAAGGCTAAGTTTGGGGATGCCCGAGGCACCCCAAGATAATATTCAAAGAAGTACCAAGCAACTAATCTTGGGGATGCCCCCGAGTGGCATCCCCGCTTTCTTCTAACAACCATCAGTATTTTAATTGAAACTATATTTTTATTCGTCACATGATATGAGTTTTGCTTGGAGCATCTTGTATGATATGAGTCTTTGCTTGTTTTGCTTTGTATTTTAAGTGTCGAATCCGTGCTGGACACACCCATTTTGAGAAAGCCAAAAATTATATTATGCTTGCTCCTATGCTTCACTTAAATTTTTAGACCCTTGGATTTGCTCTAGTACTTCACTTATATCTTTTCGAGCACGGTGTGCTATCTTAATTCTGAAGAAATGTTCTCATGCTTCACTTATATTTATTACGGAGATAGTAAAATTTTAAGAAATTCTCTCTTGCTTCAATTATATTATTTTGAGAGATAGAAAAAAATTATGCTCATGTTCTTTGCTTACATTTGTTTGAGCTTATCAAAAGCAACGCATGAAAATAGTCCCAAAGTGATAGATATCCAAGGAGGATATAATAAAAAAATCATGAAGATCATTGGACAAAATGAACTTGATTCTTAGTAATGGTTTTGAGATATGATGATATGATATGTGAGTCATGTTGATGAGTAATTGTGTTTTGGTAAGAATATTGATATTAAGGTTTGTGATTCCCTATGCAAGCACGAAATTCAATAGTTATGTAATGAAATTTATGTCCTACTTATGGTGCATTATTCAGTGTTACTTATGCTTAATGCTTGGGTATGAGAATTTTTGCTTTTTGATTGGTCGCTTCACAACCTTTTAGCTAACCTTCATTTTGCACTAAGTATGATCACTACTTGTGCATCCAAAACCATTTTAACCAGTTTTTCCATAAGAGTCCACTAAACCTACCTATATGCGGTATTTCAATGCCGTTCAAAGCAAATTTGCATGTGCCATCTCTAATGTTCAAAATAAATTTCTCATTTGTGTGCTCAACTGCTCGCGAAGTGGTAAAGGGTAGCCAATATTTTCCATGCTAGATGTGTTATTCTCACGATGAGTGTTTATTCACTTGTCATTGCACGAGAGTACGACAAAGGTAATAGGGATGCCCAGTCTCGAAATGAATAATGAATTTACTTTATGTTGTCAAATAATAAATTCCATGGAAAGTGTTGATATGGAGGGCACCAATGGATATAGTTAGCCATGGAAAGTGAAAGTTATTATGGAAAAGAGAATAAACTTTATTTTATTTTTGGGAACTGCCTATGATGTATCTAGCATGGAAAGTGGTGGGTTGCTCCAAGTCGATTTCATTGGTGGGAAAACTATGCCTCTCAAAAATAATTTTTCTCTATTAATTTAAGCTTTGAGCTCTGGCACCTCTACAAATCCCTACTTCCCTCCGCGAAGGGCCTTTCTTTTACTTATTAAATTTTCATTTTGAATTTGAATCTCCATCTTATCTTATAAAGCACCAACTAAGGGGAACTATGATCGTATTTGAGCATTGGGTGTAGCTAATATTCGAGTGTGTTTCTTGAATGGGTCAATGATTGAGCATAATGGGCTAGGGATAACTTGCTTTAGTGTTGATATTTTGAAAGACATGGTTGCTTGTTGATATGATTGAGTATTAAAGTCTTGATGTCAAAACAAGTCTATTGCTTTGAATCATATAAAATTCCATATGTCCAGGATATAAAGAAAATAAATGTGATGAACATGTTAGGGAACATTCCACATAAAAAATTCTGTTTTTATCATTTACCTACTCAAGGACGAGCAGGAATTAAGCTTGGGGATGCTGATACGTCTCCAACGTAGCTATAATTTTTGATTGTTCCATGCTGTTATATTATCATTCTTGGATGTTTTATAATCATTTTATAGTCATTTTATATCATTTTTTGGTATTAACCAATTGGCATAGTGCCCAGTGTTAGTTGTTGTTTTCTGCATGTTTTTTACATCGCATGAAATCAATATCAAACGGATTCCAAACGCAACCAAACTCCTTGAGGATTTTTTTGTGCTAGAAGAAAGCACCTAGGGGGCTGCTCGAGGGGAGCAGCACCCACCAGGGCAAGCCAGGAGGTCCAAGCACGCCCTGGTGAGTCCTGCCCACCTTGGGTGCCCCCTGAACCGCCTCTTTGCGGTATAAATACCCCAAATATTACAGAAACCCTAGGGGAGTCGACGAAAATCAATTCCAGCCGCCGCAGAGTCCAGAACCACCAGATCCAATCTAGACACAGTCATGGAGGGGTTCACCACTTCCATTGGTGCCTCTCCTATGATGCGTGAGTAATTCTTTGTAGACCTAAGGGTCCGTAGTTAGTAGCCAGATGGCTTCCTCTCTCTCTCTCTCTCTTGATTATCAATTCAATGCTTTCTTGGAGATCCGTATGATGTAAGTCTTTTTCCGGTGTGTTTGTTGGGATCCGATGAACTTTGAGTTTATGATCAGATCTATGTTATTATCCATGAAAGTTATTTGATTCTTCTTTGATCTCTTATATTCATGATTTCTTATAGCCTCGTATTTCTTCTCCGATATTTAGGTTTTGTTTGGCCAACTTGATCTATTTACCTTGCAATGGCAAGAGGTGCTTTGTTGTGGGTTCAATCTTACGGTGCATGATCCTAGTGACAGAAGGGGAACCGACACATATGTATCGTTGCTACTAAGGATAACAAGATGAGATCTATATCTCCACAATAAATAAACGGATCTCGTCGACATCATCTTATTGTTCTTATTTCATTACTTCATTTTCTTATGAACTTATCACACTAGATGCATGATGGATAGAGGTCAATGTGTGGAGTGATAGTAGTAGATGCAGGCAAGAGTCGGTCTACTAATCTTGGACGTGATGCCTATATAATGATGATTGCCTGGATATCGTCATGATTATTTGAAGACCTATCAATTGCCCAACAGTAATTGTTTTCCCACCGTTTTCTATTTTTCTCGAGAGAAGCCACTAGTGAAACCTACGGCCCTTGGGTCTCTTTTCATCATATTTGCCTTTGCGATTTATTTTCTCTTGAATTTATTTTCAGATCTATAAAACCAAAAATACAAAAATACCTTGCTTCAATTTATTTGTTCTGCGATCTATTTATCCTATCTACCACTTTTACCTGACGTTAATTTCCTATCTTGAGGCGCAGTACCCGGAAGGGATTTACAACCCCTTTAACACGTCGGGTTGCGAGTATTTGTTATCTGTGTGCAGGTGATGTTTACGTGGTGTGAGGAGGTTCTCCTACTGGTTCGATAACCTTGGTCTCATCACTGAGGGAAATACCTACCATCGCTATACTGCATCATCCCTTCCTCTTTGGGGAAATACCGGACATCACATGTTCATATCATGCCTCGTAGTGGCTTCACATTCGGTTTAAAAAGTGAAAGGTTTTGAAGCTTGACAATCACAATATTGGTCATACAAGCAATTCCTGAATGACTACTATTAGGAATAGCACTTTCACATGCAAATACATTATCTTGGAAATCTTTTGTGATTGTGAGCCCGCATCAAAATATTATATGCCAAAATTGTTGGGTTGGACACGGAAGACAACGTCATGATTTGTGTTCGTTCATATTCACATACAAGTTATATTGTCATAGATCCTTCAACATGTGGTGCTGCCCCTATCTTTGCTAGCCAAAAATTCCGCACCATGTAGAGATACTACTTATGCATCCAAAAACCCTTAAACCCAAAATCTTGTTTTGAGAGTCCACCATACCTGCCTATGGATTTAGTAAGATCCTTCAATTAAGTTGTCATCGGTGCAATAAGGAAATCAAAATTTCTTCTAAAAGTGTTAGATCATTCAGTGTAAGAGAAAATTGAGCATTGTACGAACTTGTGATGGCGAAGAATAAAAGCGATAGACTGCATAATAAAGGTTGCCATCATAAGGGGCAATATAACGTAACTTTCTATTGCACTAAGGGGTTGAGCATACAACCAAAAAGCGCATGGCAACCTCTGCTTCCCTCTGCTAAGGGCATATCTTTTAATTTTATGTATTTACTTTCATGCAAGAGTCAATGTTTTTCTTGCTATTCCTTTTTATTTTTCTCTTTTGGAAAGCATCATGTGGTGAGGAAAGATCTTGGCACCTTTATCAAGTAGGATATGGGTAGCATGAGTTATTATTGTTGACATCACCCTTAAGGTGAATACTTTGGGAGGCGAAGTTATAAGCCCCTATCTTTCTATGTGTCCGATAGAAATGTTTTGCTCATGTGTATGCGATGAGTGTTAGCAATCATAGAAGACTATATGATGGTTGAGTATGTGGAGGTCTTACATAGACTCTATTGAATAAGTTGAATTGCAATTGTTTGGTGACTAAGAATATAGGTTGTTGACTTTCAAGAGGATTCATTGTTTGAACCTTAACATATGAATTGGCTACTACTTTGTCATCATGAGTTTTATGAGAAAGAGTTGCTATTATGATGCTAGGGGAAGTGACTGAAATTATCATTGATCAAACTTATGCACTTTGCTAGCATTCACACTTCATAAATTATTTCTTTTATCATTTACCTACTCGAGGACGAGTAGGAATTAAGCTTGGGGATGCTGATACGTCTCCAACGTATCTATAATTTATGAAGTATTCATGCTACTATATTATCATTCTTGGATGTTTTACAATCATTTTATAGCAACTTTGTATCATTTTTTTGGACTACCCTATTGCCCCAGTGCCCAGTGCCCAGTTGTGACGCCCAATATGCGACCCTATCCAAAAGGAACTCGGAGGTCCCACCAAGGATAGACCCGCATATTGAGACGCTTTTGCAAGGTGGATATCATTACATCAACATTACATAATAGATGGGGATACATACATAAGGCATACAATGCCACATGAATACAACATCACAATACATAAGAGCATCATCCGACTACGGATGAATCACAAACAGAAACTCAAACGACATCCACCCTGCTAGCCTTGGCTGCCGACCTGGAACCTATCCCTGATCGAAGAAGAAGCAGAAGAAGCACTCCAAAACAAGTAAGCATCGCTCTCGCGTCATGGTCATCGCATAACCTGTACCTGCAACTGTTGTTGTAGTAATCTGTGAGCCACGAGGACTCAGAAATCCCATTACCATGGGTATCAAGACTAGCAAAGCTCAAAGGGAAAGGAAGGGGTAAAGTGGTGAGGCTGCAGCAGCGACTAAGCATATATGGTGGCTGACATACGCAAATAAGAGCGAGAAGAGAACAAGCGGAATGGTCGTGAAGCTAGCAATGGTCAAGAAGTGATCCTGAACTCCTACTTACGTCAAACATAACCCAAAACCGTGTTCACTTCCCGGACTCCGCCGAAAAGAGACCATCATGGCTACACACACGGTTGATGCATTTTAATTCGGATCTGGTGTCAAGTTATCTACAACCGGACATTAACAAATTCTCATCTGCCTATAACCGCAGGCACGGCTTTCGAAAGATTATACCCTACAGGGGTGTCCCAACTTAGCCCATGACAAGCTCTCGCGATCAACGAAGGAATAGACCTTCTCCCAGGAAGACCCGATCAGACTCGGAATCTCGGTATACAAGACATTTCGACAATGGTAAAACAAGACCAGCAAGACCACCCGATGCGCCGACAATCCCGATAGGAGCTGCACATATCTCGTTCTCAGGGCAACACCGGATAAGCGAAGCGTATAGGAACCGACGTAACCCAAGTTGCCAAGGGATGGCCCCGCACGGTGCTCTAGTTTGGACCAACACTTAGACAAGCATGGTCCCGGTGGGGGGGGGGGCTGTAATAAAGATGACCCTTGGGTTAATTACTCCCAAGGGAAATATAGGTGGTGGTGAGGCAAATGGTAAAAGTCAATGTTGGGCCTTGTTGGAGGAGTGTTATTCAAAGCGAACTGTCGAGGGGGTCCCATAAATCACCCGACCGCGTAAGGAACGCAAAATCCGGGAACATAACACCGGTATGACGGAAACTAGGGCGGCAAGAGTGGAACAAAACACTAGGAAAAAGGCCGAGCCTTCCACCCTTTACCAAGCATATAGAAGCATTAATAATATAAGAGATATTGTGATATCCCAACCAAAATCCTGTCCACCATGGAGAAATATTCAACTTCACCTGCAACTAACAACGCTATAAGAGGGCTGAGCAAAGCGGTAACATAGCCAAGCAACGGTTTGCTAGGAAGGGTGCCAAAGGTTAGAGGTTCATGGCATTTTGGGAGGCTTGATGAGCAAAAGATAGGTAACACAGCATAGCGATAGAACAAAGCAACTAGCATAGCAATGATAGTAGTGAGATCCAGGGTAGCGGTCATCTTGCCTGAAATCCCGCTAGGAAGAAGAACGAGTCCATGAAGAAGACGAACGGACGTAGTCGAACGGATCCTCACAACTCCAGAATGAAACCGAAGGCAACCCAGAAAGAAGCAAACAACATAGTAAACACACAAGCATAATCATGGCATGATGCACAATCAAGTATGATGCATGTCCGGTTTAATGAGGCATGGCATGGCAAAGTGCAACAAACAATACTACAAGTTAAGTGGAGCTCAATATGCAACGAGTTGCATATTGACGAAACACCACATGCAATTATTTAGTTCTCTCTCGGTTAGGTACACAACAATGTTGAATGTTGTTAAACATGGCAAGGGGTGAAGCATATGAAAATTAACTATTTAGGCAAGTTTAAATGAGGCCGGAAACAACAAACAACAATTCCGGAAAATCCCCATATGAAAATTATGGATTTGGTACTGTTCTGCCCTAAACCATATTTTAATGTTGTTAATCAGGAAAATAAAGTGGACCATGGTAATCTAGGCATTTTTCCACCCCATTTACATATAAAGTTTATTTAAAATGGAGCTACGCTTATTTAGTTATGAAATAAATCATTTTAGCATGGCATAGGAGCAAATTTAAACAAATAGCAAGTTAAACATTTTAAACATGGATGAAAATGGCCTATTATTAATCTACACAAAATTCTAAGTAGTTTACATGTTTAAACCATTTTAATCCGATGCATGGTTGATGAGTTATTAAATGCATGAAGACTAGGGACTTTTCTGCAAATCTGTAATACACTGGATAAAGTTAAATCGCAGATCTGGAAAAAACGTACATGGGCCGAATCTGCCTAGCCCAAATAGTGTACAGGAGAGGGGCGCTAGAGGAGGGCTGCTCACATTGGGCTTTGGGCCATCGGATCTGGTGGGCTGGGGAGGCCGGGCAGATCTGGGCTTGGCGCAAGAAGTGGCCTAGGGCGCTGGCTGCGGTCAACGGAAGCAGCGGACCGATCTGGACTTGGCGCTGGTCGAGGACGGGGTCAACGCGCGGGCGAGGCGCTCGTCTCCTCGAAGCAGAGGACGGAGCGATGGCTTCGTGCAGCTTGGGACTCCGGCAATGGCGCGATGGAGGCCGGGGCGGCATGGATCCAGGCAGGGAACTCGAGGAGGAAGGAGGCTGCTGCGGTCCTGCGAGGGGCGGCGCCGCTTGCTGGTCTTCGGGAGGAGCTCGTCTCCCTGCGTCGACGAGGAGAGCGGGGATGCTGCGGGGACGAAGGACGACGGCTTGAAGCAGTTCCAGCGAGGAGCAGCACAGGAACGGCGGGGCGTGGGTCTCCAAGCGGCGGATCCAGGCGGTGGAGGGCGTCGGGGTTCCGTTCTCTGCCGAATCGAAGTGGAGGCGGCTCCAGGCGAAGCAGGCGCGGCAACAGGGCGATGCGGCTGGGCGGCGAGCCTCTTGGACCTGCGCGACGAGGAGGAAGACATGGCGCAGGCGAGCTTGTGCTCGAGCGCCTGAAGATGGCGCGGCGGCGGAGCTTGTCGCGGAGGGGCGGCGCGGCAGTCCGTGGTGGTTGGAGACGAGGAGCACGGGGAGGCTCGGGCTGCTCGATCTGGAGGCGGCCACGACGATGAATCGAATGGAGGAGGTGGAGGCTGGTTGGTTGGGGATGGATCGAGAGGGGAATCGAGAGGGGATTTGGCAGGTGGCATCTGGATCGATCCCAAGGAAGGAGGAGACTTGTTTGAGCGCTGCGGTTGGGCTGGTGGGGAAATCGAGGAGAAGGTGGGTGGAAGGATCAGACAGATCCTAAGGAAGGAAGGCAAGTGAGTGGTTGGCGGCGGCGATCGGGAAGGACGGGACAAGAGGGCTAGGATCTAGGGTTTGGACTGAATATATACATCACGAATTAAGTTTGGGGCTACCTCGTCCCTCAGATCGCAATCGAACGGACGCGAATAAAATAGGCAGGTAGTCCAAATGATAAAACGGAGATATTTTGTAGATGTTTGGGGATGATCCGGACTCATTGGTCACGACAGCTCGGGTCGGGTTCGGGGGAGTTTCGGACGAGCGCGCGAGGGTCGGTGGTTGTGCAGAGGGGGATAAGACCAGTGTGTGCAATGCGTGGTTGGTCTCAGAACGGTCAAAGGAGGCAAGAGGAACGCGGCAAAGACGAACGGGTATGGGTTTTATGAAAACATATGATGCGATGCACATGATGCTATGAAATGAGATGCATGACAAGAACAAAATGCAAAACAAAATACACAAACCCAACCACGGAGGAAATAATATATCGCATCTCCGGAAAAGGCAAGAGCTGGAGTTACGAATATGGAAAGTTGTATCCGGGGCGTTACAACACTCCACCACTAGGATGGCACCGGAGGGAAAAGGAAGAGGACAATAAGAGGTAAAACAAAGTTGCTTCTTCGACAAACGAGTGAAACCATGAACGTTGAGAGGTTGAGCAAAATGAAGAGAGAAAACAACGAAGATGAACAAAGTTGAAAACACTCCATTAGAAAAGAGGAACAAGGAACATTCGATAACCTTGTAGGTTGCAAAGACATGAATCAAGAGTTTAATGGACAAGATAGAATTCGAAACCACTCCGGTTAAAACGAGATAAGAATGAATAAGAATGATATAATTTGGACAGCACTCCGACTGTAAATGGAAGAAATTGAATATGAACTTGAGAAGAAGGGATGATACTTGATGAGATCAACAACACACTACCTCAGAAACTATTGAAAGAATGGCACAAGGGGTAAGAAGGATTTCACACAGCACTTAGGTTGAAAAGAGAGGCAAAACTTAATAAGATGAAAAGAACTTGAAGAGATGACACAACACTCCGGCTAAATGGATAAGCATGAAAACAACACGGTCCTCATAATTCAAGATGATGAGCGAAGAGAGCAACATCACATTGCCTCCGAAAGAAGGAATAGAAGATAGATCATTGGAATAACAGAATGGATAAGAAAATGCCAACTTGTGCCACAAATGAGCTTGGAAAGCACCATTCCAAGATGGTTACAACGGGTTTGTTGGAAAACCAACAACGAAAAGAATAAGCTTGTAGTGGGCTTATGGAAACATCTCAAGACTATGAGATGACATTCTGCCACTAACGAAAAACAATTGCTTGCTTAAGATCAACGAAGAGATGAACACTTCTTCCACAAAGATGATAAAGAGTTAACTTGGATCATTGATAAGCACCACAAATAGCAACATTCCCAATGGAAGGCTTTACGTGAAATATGAAACAAGATAACTCCAATGGAGGGATTGATGGATTAAAAATACCTCATTCTTGACAACATGTGAATCATGAAACACGAACCCAAATTGTCAAGACTGACATAACACCACCTCAAGAGATAAGGTATAAAGAATTGCACTTTGGAATGCAAGATGAAGAATACTTGAGCTCCTCAAAACAAGACATGTGTTTAGTACCATGTTTAATTTTGAGTATAGCTTGGCGGATCATCACCTCGAGAGAAATCTTGAAGAACAATTGAAGAATGAAAGGAATCCTTGTTGAACCACCATGTAGAGCCTCCATGAAGAACTGGTAATAAAAAGGATGATAGAAAGAAAGGGAAGTTGAAAGAACAAGGTGAGCCTTGTGATGATTTAGATGAAGCTTCGCGACGAGATAAAGAGGAAAACTTGGAACTCCGGAAAAAAAAGATGAAGCATCTCGAACAGAGAAATGTGACATGATGAACAACTCTGGAAAGAAGAAACTAGATCACTTGGATGAAACAATGATAAGAATTATGTTATGCGTATCCTTCACCAATTTAAATTGATGACAAACAACGGATTTGGCATACTACTTATTCTCGTAAAAAGATCAAGATAGATATGGCACACGCTTGAGAAGGTATAGATGGAACCACCGATGGGATTGAAACAACAAATGAATTGATATGATAACGAAGGAAGTGAAATCTTGAACGAACCACCGTAAGAATTGAAAATGAACATAGCAAAGGCACAATTCACTGGGAAGAATTGGAAAACGAATGAAGATACTTGAGGGGATTTAGATACATGAGCACAAAGAAATCATGAACTGATTAGAAGGTATTTGAACGATGCACCGATTAGATTTGGAGAACAAGAGTTGAAAGCTGAGAATGAATAATTCTAAGATGATGGGCTACGGAGAATCAATTTGAACAGACTTTTGAATTGCTTCGGGTGGATGAAAAAATTCTCACAATCAAAAACAATTATGAGAGGATGACATCAAGCTAGAACCATGAATCTTGAAGAGAATGGAGCAAGATTTAAGAGAAACTCTTCTTCGGTCTTCAAATGTTGAGAATGATGATGAGAACCACCATGAATTGTTGAGATACTTCGGGACAATGAAAAGCGAAGGGGGTTGAGCCAACGATGAAAAGAATTTGAAAGATCTTGGAGAAAGACATTTGACTGATGATATTTCATTCTTACGTCAATCTTCGAAAGACTTTGGGAATGGCTCCGGGAAAATTAGAAGAGTCAGGTAAGATCCTGGGAAAAGACATGTGGGTTAGGGCCCACTCAAAAGAAAACACCGTTGAACGATTTTGAAGAGAGATTGCACCGGTTGAATTAAATGGCTTGAATGGGATAACAACCTCGAAATAACTTGAACTGATTGAGAATGGAAACGCAAATCTTCTGAGATGTCTTGAGCACTCCGGATAAGAATAGAGAGAGGTGAACAATTAAGAGGTGCATTGGCATGAGAAAGCATTTGACACGAGGAAAGGAATATGATCAACACTGAAAGCTTGAAATTAATCCACTGGAGAAGAAACAACAATGAAGGACGATGAACTTGAAACTCATGAGCATCTTCACGAGGGATCACCGGATCAAAACATTGATTGAATAGAGTGAAGAGACTTCACATGAATAAATGGATACTTGATTAAGAAATCTGGGTCCTTGAAGAAAAAGGGTGGGAGGGCGGGAAATACAAAGGTAACTTGGGACAGATGAAACGAATACCGTTGAAGAACACTTAGAATTGATCTTGCGGATGTTGAAAATGATCAGATCCACTTGAAGAGAAGCACACCGGTTGGAAAAGAGTTGACATGACAACCTCAGTGATCAAGAAGGATTAGTACTCCCATAGAAATATGAGAACACTGCTTGAAAGGTATGGAATCAACATTTGAATTCGAAGCAACTCGAATACCACAAATAAAACAAAACAAAGTATTTGGCTTGCGGAATAAGCCGGAACAAACATATGATAGAGATTCCGTCCGAAGTTTTCGTGGTGGGGCCCACACGGGCTCGAGTGTATAGCACCATCATGTACAAGGCAGTGCACATGACATACGAAGTGTCCCCAAACCAGCATAGCCAAGGGTTCTTTAAGACACAACGAGACCACTGTAAAAACGACCATGGAAAAGCGGACCACTAGACGTCGAACCCCAATCTCATATCATGCATCTGTCGAAAAGATATTCTAGGAGCTACTTGAATTCCCACCTATAAAACTCCCGAAACTTTCTAGTTATGCAATCTGGTGTTGGGGATACAGGGGAAGCAATATATCTCACCCAAACTAACAATTCCTACATCCAGCTGTATCCATCCGTCAACACATAACCAAGAAACCTTCGGAAATCATGTACCTCAATCTTCGAAAAGCATCCATTATACGAGTTATGGCAATACTCCCGAACTCCCCAGTACTGGGTGACGTCGAGGTTATCTCACCAACAAATGCATAAAAGAGATTTTCGATGTCGGGAAAACTCAGGTATTCCAGAACTGCAACGATAAAATTGTGATGACAACACCTCAGAGCTCGACTCCCCGGGTCAAAGCCACATAAATAGACCGGAGGCACCAAGAACAATGTTCTCGTCACAAAACCATCGGAACAATTCCAAGATACCCGCGTGATCCTAAATTTATTTTAGTGAAATTCGAGGAGAGGAATGTCAAAACATCTACGTCAAGAATCCTCACCAGAGCGACGGAGGGGGCTGAGGAGTAAAAAGAATCCTACTCTCCGATATATATAATCCTAAGACTCAAAACATTTTTATTCTAGACTCAACAACGGCCAACAATCAAGGGGGCTCCTATGGTCGGTCAAGGCTCTGATACCAACTTGTCACGCCCAATATGCGACCCTATCCAAAAGGAACTTGAAGGTCCCACCAAGGATAGACCCGCATATTGAGACGCTTTTGCAAGGTGGATATCATTACATCAACATTACATAATAGATGGGTTTACATACATAAGGCATACAATGCCACATGAATACAACATCACAATACATAAGAGCATCATTCGACTACGGATGAATCACAAACAGAAACTCAAACGACATCCACCCTGCTAGCCTTGGCTGCCGACCTGGAACCTATCCCTGATCGAAGAAGAAGCAGAAGAAGCACTCCAAAACAAGTAAGCATCGCTCTCGCGTCATGGTCATCGCATAACCTGTACCTGCAACTGTTGTTGTAGTAATCTGTGAGCCACGAGGACTCAGCAATCCCATTACCATGGGTATCAAGACTAGCAAAGCTTAAAGGGAAAGGAAGGGGTAAAGTGGTGAGGCTGCAGCAGCGACTAAGCATATATGGTGGCTAACATACGCAAATAAGAGCGAGAAGAGAACAAGCGGAACGGTCGTGAAGCTAGCAATGATCAAGAAGTGATCCTGAACTCCTACTTACGTCAAACATAACCCAAAACCGTGTTCACTTTCCGGACTCCGCCGAAAAGAGACCATCACGGCTACACACACGGTTGATGCATTTTAATTCGGACCTGGTGTCAAGTTATCTACAACCGGACATTAACAAATTCCCATCTGCCTATAACCGCAGGCACGGCTTTCGAAAGATTATACCCTGCAGGGGTGTCCCAACTTAGCCCATGACAAGCTCTCGCGATCAACGAAGGAATAGACCTTCTCCCAGGAAGACCCGATCAGACTCGGAATCCCGGTTTACAAGACATTTCGACAATGGTAAAACAAGACCAGCAAGACCACCCGATGCGCCGACAATCCCGATAGGAGCTGCACATATCTCGTTCTCAGGACAACACCGGATAAGCGAAGCGTACAGGAACCGACGTAACCCAAGTTGCCAAGGGATGGCCCCGCACGGTGCTCTAGTTTGGACCAACACTTAGACAAGCATTGGCCCGGGGGGCTGTAATAAAGATGACCCTTGGGTTAATTACTCCCAAGGGAAATATAGGTGGTGGTGAGGCAAATGGTAAAAGTCAATGTTGGGCCTTGCTGGAGGAGTTTTATTCAGAGCGAACTGTCGAGGGGGTCCCATAAATCACCCGAACGCGTAAGGAACGCAAAATCCGGGAATATAACATCGGTATGATGGAAACTAGGGTGGCAAGAGTGGAACAAAACACTAGGCAAAAGGCCGAGCCTTCCACCCTTTACCAAGTATATAGATGCATTAATAATATAAGAGATATTGTGATATCCCAACCAAAATACTGTCCACCATGGAGAAATCTTCAACTTCACCTGCAACTAACAACGATATAAGAGGGCTGAGCAAAGCGGTAACATAGCCAAGCAACGGTTTGCTAGGAAGGGTGCCAAAGGTTGGAGGTTCATGGCATTTTGGGAGGCTTGATGAGAAAAAGATAGGTAACGCAGCATAGCGATAGAACGAAGCAACTAGCATAGCAATGATAGTAGTGAGATCCAGGGTAGCGGTCATCTTGCCTGAAATCCCGCTAGGAAGAAGAACGAGTCCATGAAGAAGACGAACGGACGTAGTCGAACGGATCCTCACAACTCCGGAACGAAACCGAAGGCAACCCGGAAAGAAGAAAACAACATAGTAAACACACAAGCATAATCATGGCATGATGCACAATCAAGTATGATGCATGTCCAGTTTAATGAGGCATGGCATGGCAAAGTGCAACAAACAATACTACAAGTTAAGTGGAGCTCGATATGCAACGAGTTGCATATTGACGAAACACCGCATGCAATTATTTAGTTCTCTCTTGGTTAGGTACACAACAATGTTAAATGTTGTTAAACATGGCAAGGGGTGAAGCATATGAAAATTAACTATTTAGGCAAGTTTAAATGAGGCCGGAAACAACAAATAACAATTCCGGAAAATCCCCATATGCAAATTATGGATTTGGTACTGTTCTGCCCTAAACCATATTTTAATGTTGTTAATCAGGAAAATAAAGTGGACCATGTTAATCTAGGAATTTTTCCACCCCATTTACATATAATGTTTATTTAAAATGGAGCTACGGTTATTTAGTTGTGAAATAAATCATTTTAGCATGGCATAGGAGAAAATTTAAACAAACAGCAAGTTAAACATTTTAAACACGGATGAAAATGGCATATTATTAATCTACACAAAATTACAAGCAGTTTACATGTTTAAACCATTTTAATCCGATGCATGGTTGATGAGTTATTAAATGCATGAAGACTAGGGACTTTTCTGCAAATCTGTAATACACTGGATAAAGTTAAATCGCAGATCTGGAAAAAACGTACACCGGCCGAATCTGCCTAGCCCAAATAGTGTACAGGAGAGGGGCGCTGGAGGAGGGCTGCTCACATTGGGCTTTGGGCCAGCGGATCTGCTGGGCTGGGAAGGATGGGCAGATCTGTGCTTGGCGCAAGAAGTGGCCCAGGGCGCTGGCTACGGTCAACGGAAGCAGCGGACCGATCTGGACTTGGCGCTGGTCGAGGCGGGGTCAACGCGCGGGCGAGGCGCTCGTCTCCTCGAAGCAGAAGATGGAGCGATGGCTTCGTGCAGCTTGGTACTCCGGCAATGGCGCGATGGAGGCCGGGGCGGCATGGATCCAGGCGGGGATCTTGAGGAGGAAGGAGGCTCCTGCGGTCCTGCGAGGGGCGGCGCCGCTTGCTGGTCTTCGGGAGGAGCTCGTCTCCCTGCATCGACGAGGAGAGCGGGGATGCTGCAGGGACGAATGACGACGGCTTGAAGCAGTTCCAGCGAGGAGCGGCACAGGAACGGCGGGGCGTGGGTCTCCAAGTGGCGGATCCAGGTGGTGGAGGGCGTCGGGGTTCCGTTCTCTGCCGAATCGAAGTGGAGGCGGCTCCAGGCAAAGCAGGCGCGGAAACAGGGCGATGCGGTTGGGCGGCGAGCCTCCTGGACCTGCGCGATGAGGAGGAAGACATGGCGCGGGCGAGCTCGTGCTCGAGCGCCTGAAGACACGGCGGAGTTTGTCGCGGAGGGGCGGCGCGGCAGTCCGTGGTGGTTGGAGACGAGGCGAGGCGAGGTGCACAGGGAGGCTCGGGCTGCTCGATCTGGAGGCGGCCACGACGATGAATCGAATGGAGGAGGTGGAGGCTGGTTGGTTGGGGATGGATCGAGAGGGGAATCGAGAGGGGATTTGGCAGGTGGGATCTGGATCGATCCCGAGGAAGGAGGAGATTTGTTTGAGCACTGCGGTTGGGCTGGTGGGGAAATCGCGGAGAAGGTGGGTGGAAGGATCAGACAGATCCTAAGGAAGGAAGGCAAGTGAGTGGGTGGCGGCGGCGATCGGGAAGGATGGGACAAGAGGGCTAGGATCTAGGGTTTGGACTGAATATATACATCACGAATTAAGTTTGGGGCTACCTCGTCCCTCAGATCGCAATTGGACGGACGCGAATAAAATAGGCAGGGAGTCCAAATGATAAAACGGAGATATATTGTAGATGTTTGGGGATGATCCGGACTCATTGGTCACGACAGCTCGGGGCGGGTTCGGGGGAGTTTCGGACGCGCGCGCGAGGGTCGGTGGTTGTGCAGAGGGGGATAAGACCAGTGTGTGCAAGGGGTGGTTGGTCTCAGAACGGTCAAAGGAGGCAAGAGGAACGCGGCAAAAACGAACGGGTACGGGTTTTATGAATACATATGATGTGATGCACATGATGCGACGAGATGAGATGCATGACAAGAACAAAATGCAAAACAAAAGACACAAACCCAACCACGGAGGAAATAATATATCGCATCTCCGGAAAAGGCAAGAGCTGGAGTTACGAATATGGAAAGTTGTATCCGGGGCGTTACACCAGTGCCAGTTGCTATTTTTTGCTTGTTATTTACATCACAGGAAATCAATATCAAATGGAGTCCAAGCACCGCGAAACTTTTTGTGGACTTTTTATGGACCAGAAGACATCCAATAGGCTAGAGCAGCACCTGGGGGGTGCCCCGAGGGGGGAACAACCCACCAGGGCATGCCTGGGCCCCCAGACGCGCCCTGGTGGGTTGTGCCCAACACGGTGGCCTCCCACAACCCCTCTTCTCCCTATAGATCATCAAATATTCCAAAAGCCCTAGGGGAGAACCTAGATCAGAAGTTTCGCTCCCGCAAGCCTCTGTAGCCACTGAAAACCAATCGGGAGCCCATTCTGGCAGCCTGCCGGAGGGGGAGATCATCACCGGTGGCCATCTTCATCATCTTGGGGGCCACCACGATGAGGAGAGAGTAGTCCCCCCTCGGGGTTGAGGGTTTGTACTGGTAGCTATGTGTTCAATCTCTCTCTCTCTCTCTCGTGATCTTGAGATGTCATGATCTTGATGTATCATGGGCTTTGTTAGCATAGATGGATCATACGTTGTTTCTCCCCTATCCACTCTTGTTGTGATGAATTGAATCTTTTACCCTTTGAAGTTTTGTCTTCTTCGAAGTACTGTTCAGATCTAAGAACAACTGATGTATATCTTACGGTATGAATACTTAAGGTGACATTGGGGTAATCTATGCATAGTGGTTGATGCATGTTTTTTATTATCTTTTCTCCGATAGAAACTTTGGGGTCCCCTTGTAGTTCTTTGTGTGGATTGAATAGTATGATCATGAAGTTGTTTGATGCATATCATAGAATTAAATCATAGATACTCGTGGTGACATTGGAGTATCTAGGTGACATTAGAGTTGGTTGATGTGTGTCATATTGTGTTATTTTAGTATGAAATCTTAGTTAGATTGATTGGAAAGAATAGCTTTGTGTTATTTTAGTACAAACTCTTGGATAGTTAGATCGGAAAGAATAACTTTGAGCTGGTTACATTCAAGTTAAATCGGACTTTAATACAACTTGAACACATGTTGGCTGAGTCATAGTGCCATCGAAATAGAGCTGACCAGTGCAGCCACACTTGCCTTTATGGAGGGGGGGTCCTAACGGGGTCTATTGTCATGATTCTTGTCGGTGCCTCTAACAAGGGAAGGTTATGGGCGCGTGCTACCCTGATCAGGTAGGCGGACATAAGCCTTGTGTGCCCGTGTTGGTATTGAGCTCATGTCCCTGTTTGGAAACGTTTTGTTTTGCCACAACGGTGGCCGTTAGATGTCATGTGGTGACATCGGGGCCACCCATGATTTAGCCTAAAGGGGAGTTCGTCAGAGTGGTCAGGAGAGTGTCATGGCAATAGATCGGGTTTTTTGGAACGCTGTTGGTCCACCTGAATGTGAGCACGAAGCCTGTCACCCCATCCTTCGGATGGGTACGGTTGCCTTCCGTCCACTTGATGACAATGTGGTCGTGACCTCTGCATTTCGCCACATGATCACCAAGACTGTCCTCACCTTTGTGTCTGCCCAGATGCGACCACGGTTAAGCCAGTTCTTGGTGTCGCCTTGTTTACACCAACTCTTCCACACGAGAATTCACTTTCATGCACAGTGCCATAGCATAATAGATTGCAATACCGGAGTCTCCGTGAGATTTGTGTGCTTAGGTATGCATGCATATTATTGTTGTGTGTAGCAGTTATATATGATGTTGCTTGAATATAATATTATTTGTATGCCTCGTGTTTTTTGTTGTTTCTTTTGCTTGTTTCTTTGGGCCCTTGGTGTTGCATTATTTCCCCTTAGTAAAGTTACTCTTCAACCGACACCAGACCCAAAGAATCAGTGAGGCGTTCAAATATTTGGAAGCTCAGCAAAATAGTATGGAATTCTCAGCCGGCTGCATTGTAATGAGAATGACTGGTCTGAATACAAATGATACCCTGGCTTGATTATCAGCGTCAAACCACATCTGTATGCACTCTTCATAGTAATAATGATGAAATCAGCCGGAAGACAAGTTGTGTGCAAGACCAACAATATATATCGAGTCAGAGCTATGGTTCATTTACAAGGTTGATTATGCTATGAGTAAGATTTGAACCATGCTATACACTAGAAACCAGTCAGAATGTACTATGAATTCAGTGCTCGGCAAGAAGGATAGTCGAACAACCTTTTTCATATGAGTTATCGGAAGTAGAAACATTAAAAGGTATATACATGGCATTCAGTCAGCATACCACAGTAAGAAGCATCTGGTGTAAGCAACTCAGTCTTCCCTCACAAGCTACCCGAGAAGCTTCCAATGCAAGATTCCTCTATCTTCCCGGGTACGATATATGGATGACTTCCAGTGCAAGATACTTAGGCTTCTTTTGTGAGCTACTATGAAAGCATGCATCACAAGGTACTAAGTCGTCCCCAGCAAGTCTTTAAGGGGGGAAGCTTCTGAAGTACGGTTGAGGGAGTCCTGGATTAGCGGGGAGCCTGCCTATGTGACATGGGCCGGACTAATCGGCGGCGAAGATACAAGACTGAAGGCTTTCTCCCGTGTTCGGATGGGATTCTCCTTGGCGTGGATGGCAAGCTTGGCGTCCAGATGTGTAGTTTCCTTCCTCCATAAACCGACTTTGTACAACCCTAGTCCCCTCAGGTGTCTATATAAATTGGAGGGTTTAGTACGTAGAGACACCATGATAATCATACAGGCTAGACATCTAGGGTTTAGCCAGTACGATCTCGTGGTAGATCAACTCTTGTAACCCATATACTCATCAAAGTCAATCAAGCAGGAAGTAGGGTATTACCTCCATCAAGAGGACCCGAACCTCGGTAAAACATCGTGTCCCTGCCTCCTGTTACCTTTGATGCTTAGACACACAGATTGGGACCCCTTACCCGACATCTGCGGTTTTAACACCAACATTGGTGCTTCCAGAGTTCCTCTGTGTCATCAACAGAAGGGTTGATGGCTCGCCTTGTTATCACGGACAGCATCACTTCCAGAGGAGCCCTAGTTCCAGGGAAAACCCTCCGGCTCGGCAACTTCATCATAGGCATCCGTTCGGCCTTTAAACACAGCCCATCTCGCCACCGAAAATCGTCTCCGTGTTGGCCCTGGATACTCCGACAAGATGGATCTGGCAGATATAACATCCTTGAACAAACTGTTAGACCGCATCACCGCCCTAGGGGTCGCAACCGACTATGATCGGATCGGGCTTAAACCCGATCAGAGAGGAATTAAATCTCCACCGATCACCCATCGGGTAGGAGTTGTGGAGGAACAAGCTGACGACAACTCTTCTCCTACGTTGAGAACAAATTATGTTTGGATTTCGGAGCTCGGAGCCGGACACCCGGCTTCGGGAGGACACTCTCTGCCCTCCGAACATAAAACCAGGAGTCAAGCCTGAGAACTCACCAGACACTCCGGAGCCTGAGCTGGTAGCCTCGGAAATTCTTCAAGCTCCGAACTCCATGGAGGGTCTCGGATTTAATCCCACTAACCCACCACAAGAAATATTCACCAAGTAATTCTGGTTGTACGGATATATGCTACTTAATGTACGTGTGGCAGTAGCCTCAGGAAACAGTCCACCACTTCTGGGCTAGATTCCTCCTTGGTAAAGCAAGATTAAAGATTGTTGCGACGACGATGCCGTCTCAGTATTTTGCAACAACTGTACGGACAATGGAATCCTTAACACCCTCAACCGTCGTCACGTATTGCACTTTACAGACTTGGAACACATTGTACAGAAGTACCGCGCAATGGAAAACGCCTGGAAGACCAAGTCAGCCCACCAGGACCCGCAGGACTTTAGGCCATCTGCTAGACGGGCCAAAAGGGTGCACCCTCGAGGGGCACCTGGTCATCATCCCGGGGACAAGAAAACTAAACCATTTATGGGACATGGAACTGTCCTCGATGAAAGGCACGACAAGCCCTATCAAATTCACATGATGCCGAATGCCGAACCAACAAATAGCCTTCCGGCATGTTGGATACTCTGGCAAGTGGCGAGGATATCCTCACCAACAAAACCCTAGAGAACTACTATTCGGAGGACAACGAGCTCAAAGTACTCACGGTCTTCGAGACATTTTCATCCAATAATCGGCACAAAAGGGCGCTCTGCGACCTCTCCGAAATCTACCAAGTGGCAGCAATAAATCCTTGGAACGATACGACAATCACTTTCAATGTTGATGACGAACCAAGATGCCGCTCATTCCAGGCACCAGTCGCTCTAGTCCTAAACCCAATCATGGACGGCTATCGGCTCACTAAAGTGCTAATGGACGATGGCAGCGGGCTGAACCTCATTTACAAGGACACGCTCGGTAAAATACAAATGGACATGAGTCGCATTGAGAAAAGCAACACAACCTTGCGTGGTATTATCCCTAGTCAAGAATCAAGATGCTTGGGGAAAATAAAACTCGACGTCGTATTCGGCATGCCGGAGAACTATAGGTCCGAAGAGTTACTCTTCCATGTGGTACCTTTTAACAGCGCGTATCATGCCTTGCTAGGCCGTGACGCATTCACACGCTTCCAAGCCATACTCCATTACGGGTATATGAAGCTCAAAATGCCTGGGCCCAATGGAGTTATCAGCATCACCAGGGATCCGGACATAGCAGTCCGCGCCGAAAACAAAAGAGCCTCTCTGGCCCTCGAGGACTTATCCCAAGTCCTAGCGGCCGAAGAATTAACCACCCTACGTTCCACAGTGGATTGGGATGATGTAATCCTTGATAAGAGACCCAGATACACTTCCTTTAAACCAGCAAATGAAATAGTCAATTTGCAAGTCCACCGGACGGATCCCAAAAAGACAACTCCCATTGGGGCGCAACTCGATCCAGCGGTCGACGCTGCATTATGTGCATTCTTGTGCAAAAATTGGGACATCTTTGCCTGGCACCCTCCGATATGCCAGCTATCCCACGCAGACTGGCCGAACATAGTCTCAACATAAAGAAGGGATACATACCAGTCAAGCAAACATTGCGACGATTTTCCGAAACCAAACGACAAGCTATTGGGGAGGAACTAGCCAAGCTACTCGAAGTCGGCTTTATCAGAGAGATCAAACATCTGGGAGGGCTAGCAAACTTGGTCATTGTGCCTAAGAAGGATAAATCCTGGCACATGTCTGTCGATTTCAAAGTCCTTAATAAGGCTTTCCCTAAGGACCCCTTCCCATTACCTCGCATCGACCAAATTATTGATGCAACTGCGGGACACGATTCACTATGTTTCCTTGGCGCATACACCGGATACCATCAAATTAAGATGATGGAATCCGACCAGGCCGCAACAGCATTCATCACCCCGTATGGGCCCTTGTGCTTCAACACTATGCCTTTCGGGCTCAAGAACGCGGGTGCAACCTATCAACGCATGATTCAAACATGTCTAGAAAAGCAAATTGGCAAAACTGTAGAGGCATATGTAGATTATATAGTCATAAAAACCAAACATGTCGAATCACTAGTGGACGATTTACACCTCACATTCGACAACCTCTGATCATATGATATACAGTTCAATCGAGAAAAGTGTGTTTTCGGCATTCCTGCCGAAAAACTGCTCGGGCTTATTTTCTCTAATAGAAGAACTGAAGCAAACCCGGCAAAAATCCGAGCCCTAACACAGTTGGCCATACCAACAGATCTGAAGCATGTCCAAAAACTAGCTGGGTGTGTGGCAGCTTTAAGCCGTTTTATCTCCAGATTAGGAGAGAAGGCATTGCCATTGTACCGACTCCTCCGACCCATCGATCACTTCAAGTGGTCGGATGCTACCACTACCAGACTTGAGGAAATAAAATCTATACTAGCGAGCAACCCAATCTTGGATGCGGCAAGCGTCGGTGAACCGACATTGCTCTACATATCTGCAACCCACCAGGTGGTGAGTGCGGTGCTCGTCGTCGAACGAGCAGAAGAGGGACATAAATTACCACTCCAAAAACCAGTATATTGTGTATCGATGGTCCTTACACCATGAAAATCCTGGTACCCACAGTATCAAAAGAGAGCATATGCAGTCTTCATGGCATCGCGCAAGTTGCAGCACAACTTTCAAGAGTGCTCGATCACGGTGGCTTCTGAAGTACAAATCAATGACATCATAAACAATCAGGACGCGACCGGCCGGATTGCCAAATGGGCCATTGAGCTCTTACCATTTGAAATAACTTCCAAGCCACGCCGGGCTATTAAATCTAGGTGTTGGCTGACTTCGTCACCGAATGGACAGAGGCCGAATTCCCTAAAGAATACGACACATATTCCAATTGGGTGATGCACTTTGACGACTCTAAAATGCTAGCCGAACTCAGGGCTGGTGTCATCTTGACATCCCCGACAAGAGTCACAATCCGTTATGTGCTCCAAATATTGTATACAGACTCTAACAACGCAGCCTAATATGAGGCCCTATTGCACGGTCTCTGGATAGCCGTTTCCATGGGCATACAACGCCTTGAAGTGCGCAGGGATTCAAACCACGTGATATCCCAAATAAACGGAGACTTCGATGCAAAAGATCCAAAGATGGCAGCTTATCGTAACGGTGTACTCAAAATATCATCTCGGTTTGAGGGGCTCGAGTTTCACCACGTGGCTCGAGAAAGTAATCAAGCTGCGGACATCCTTGCTCGCATGGGTGCTAAACGCGACCCCATCCCACCGAACACTTCTGTGGAGAGGCTCTTCAAGGCATCCGTGGTATGGCAGGATGAGAGCGGCAACACTAGTCCGGAGCAGACCTTACCCCCAGACTCCGAACAGAGTTCTGATACAATCGGGGGTTCGGACACCGAAATAACACCATCATCCCATGAAACTATGGCTGTAATTGCCCCGAGGACTGAACCTTTCCTTGCCTACCTTACTAGGAATCAACTCCCTGAGGATTAGACTGAAGCCCGACGCATTGTTCGACGCTCGAAAGCCTACAAAGTTCACGAAGGGGAACTGTACAAGAAAAGTACTACCGGAGTCCTTCAAAGATGTATCTCCGAGGAAGAGGGACGACAGCTCTTGGCTGAAATACACGCTAGTCTTGCTGGCCATCATGCTGCAGCACGGGCCCTTGTAAGTAAGGCCTTTCATACGGGTTTCTTTTGGCCCACGGCCTGAGCAGATGCATAGGATGTTGGACAATGTTGCATTGGATGCCAGCTTTTCGCCAATCAAAGCCACATGCCGCCCACTACCTTGCGCATAATCCCCATTACTTGGCCCTTTGTGATCTGGGGGCTGGACATGGTCGGAACCATTAAAGGGGGAAGCCATAAGAAGAAATACTTAATGTTTATGGTCGACAAGTTCACTAAGTGGATAGAGGCCAAACCAGTCAAAACGGCTGAAGCCGGACCGGTTATAGACTTTATATCCGGTGTTTTACACTGTTACGGTGTCTCGCACAACATTATTATTGACAACGTCTCTAACTTTACGGCTGATGAGGTGAAAACTTGGTGTGCTAATTTGGTCATAAAGCTCAATTACGCCTCCATATATCACCCTCAGACGAACGGTCAGGTCGAGCAGGCTAACGGTGTGATAATGAGCGACATCAAAACCAAACTAGTGCGGTCTTGCAAGAATCAAACAAACACTGGGTTGAGGAACTTGATTCCATACTCTAGGGGCTGCGGACCACGCCCAATTGCACGACCGGATATACACCCTTCTTCATGGTGTACGGCGCAGAGGTAGTATTGCCTTGCGACATTATTCATGACTCACCTCGAGTGCGCATGTACAAAGAGAGAGAAGCCGAGCTCGATCGGCAAGATGATCTAGACGGCCTGGAGGAGGAGCGCGATGTCGCAAAGGCCCTTTCCGCATTCTACCAACAGTAGGCTCGGCGATATCAAAGCAGGGAGGTACAGGCAAAGACTTACAATGTCGGTGAACTCGTTCTACGCCTACCAGAGAAGAAAATGGACAAGCTCAAGCCCAAATGGGAGGGTCCTTTCATTATAGATAAAGTCCTCACTGGAGGAGCAAACCTCCTTTGCATCTCTTTGGATAATCGCTTGGAGCCAAACCCATGGAATGCTGCCCGGCTCCATCTACGCCTAAGTCACACTCACGTTTGTTTTTGTTCTTTCTTTTCTCCTCTTCATCTTTTTTCCTTTTTCTTGTTTTTACGACCTTGTAGCTCGTGTTTAGATAAACCGCACACTTGAGGGGCATACATCCTTAAATGTACATACCCCACAATATCTGGGGTCTTCTTTTTACAGATGCTTATTATCATTATTTTTAGAGCATCAAGCTTGCTATATATGTGTGGTCTACTCATATATGTGTAGTAATCTACTCATAAATGTCGTTTTTCGCCATTATATGCACCTTTATGACTTATGCTCTGGCCAAGCTGGGTTGCCTGGCTCCTGTGCTTATGCCCTATGTTCCCGTTTGTTCGGCTAGGGCATAAAGGGAGCACCTCTATGATTGTTACAGTCGGGTCATCTGGACAAGTACCTCAGACTGGGTGAAGCCGAAAGCTAGAGTTCTTAAGGGAATGATTGGTCGGTGGAAATAAGACGAACTACCCTCGTGGCACTATAAGCCCCAAAATATAACAAGTATTGTGATTTTCAACATCACAGCTTTGGCATGCACCAAAAAGGCGCATGCTAGCCCAGGGAATGGAACCCTTAACGGAACTATTCTCTCCGGAAGATGTTTCTTACAATTAAATGTAATATAACATAACTCCTCGAATACAACTTGTCTGTTCAAGCAATTATGACCGGACTACCTGGTTTCTGAACATACCTTGGTATTTACCGACGGTATAGTATACGGAGGCACTTCAAACCTTGGGTTTCGGAGGTTGAAGCAGAAATTCTGCCATGAAAATCGTTTTACAATTCGGACGGAGACAAGTTTGCTGATAAAAGTACATTACTACTCGGCCTCAAAAACTTCTTCCTCTAGACCCTCTAGCAGGTTGTCTAGTTTACAATCCTATTAAGAATACTCGGCCGGTATCTTTACTTGGTCGAACACTAAGCTAATAGAATTTTCTTGCCCATCTGGTCCCTGAGGTCTGACCTGGGCCATATGACTGGAATCAATTCTGGTGTACCGTGTTTTCACCACGGCCTAGGCCTCTCATGCGCCTTCTCGACATGCTGATATCTTCCATAGCCCAAAGCAGCGCCGAGCTCCCTTGAATAAATTCAGAAGCTCCTGCATAGTTCCTGGAGGTGGATCAGATGGCCATAAAGCCTTAGCTCGCTCATACACTACAAATAAAATACACTGCATGAAGATATGTGTTTGTCATAGTAGGTCACGTTTTCTGTCATGCATGTACATCCATGACAATTTTACGACAGAATCAAGATAGTCATGCCTGTGCTGTCGTAGAAGTGTTCCATGACATTACCAAAATTATCATCACGGAAGTGTCCACTTCCATGATGATAAATCACGCATCACAGAAGTGCTTTCATCAAGGGTGACCGACACGTGGCATCCACCGTAATGGAACACCGTTAAGCTATCGGGTCCGATTTTGGATCCGATAACCCATTAACAACCCGGACCAATGGGAAATTTCCACGTGTAAAATTCTGGTTGGCCGGAGGAAACACGTGTCAGCTTGTTAGTGGGCCAGATGTTGCTCGTCCATTGGAGGAGACATGCCTATGATACGTAGACACGTGGCGGGGCCTAATAGAGGCCCATATAGGTTAAAAATGTCGTCCCAGTCAAAGGCCCGTAGTACTTAATTACTCACGTACTAGTGGGCCAGCCCAATAATGACCTATTTAATAAAGGCCCATTTACGGCCCGAAGACAGATCTGGCCCGTTAATTGTTTGCCGAATATTTGGGCCCAATTACAGCCTAGCAACTTTCGGCCTATTAGCGACCCGATGAGGACGTGGGCCCATTTCAGCCCGGTGTGACTTTTGGGCTGGGAATGGCCCGTGTTGCCGATGGGCCATATATGGTCCGACGGGACATCGAGCCCACTAACGGCCCATGATAAAGGTGGAAACAGTTCAGCCCAATGTGACTTTGGGCCTGTTAAAGCCATGCCATATAATTCGGCCCATTGATGCATACACTAAGCGTTTCGGCCTCCTAATGGCCCATGATATTAGTAGGCTAACTAAGGCCCAAGATATGTTTCGTCCTGGTAACGGTCCGTCATATATCTGGGCCCAAAAAGGCCCGGTCTACATTTCAGCCTGCTGAAGGCCCTTGACGACTAGTGAAAATTGAGGCCTAAAATGCATTTCGGCCTGCTAAAGGCCCATAGTTCCATCTAGGCCGTAATAGGCCAATAGAATATTCAACCTGTTAATGGCCCAACACTACCTGGGACAAACTGAGCGCTGGGTCCACAAAAGGCCCAACTAAAATATAGGCCAAAGTAAGTTGTGGGCCTGGCGCAAAGTGTGAAGGCCCCAATCATTCGGTTCCAAGAAAGATGTAGGTCGACCCAATTGTGGCCCGCTAAAACTAGGCCTGTTAGAGGCGAATGTTTTGGCCCGGTCGACTACATCAGAATTTTTTCAGATAGCGAATGATGGCAGTAACTAGTAGGAATTAAGAACAAACCTACTCTATACAATAAATAAATTACGCCATAGTAACTAATAATAAACCTGCACTATACAATAAAGGATTTATGGTATATTACATCCACTGGGCATCGAAGTTCGCCAACAGTGATCATAAAGCGCAACGAAGAAGCAGATTACAAAAACTGGGCACCATTGCAGTGTAACAAAAAAATATTGAACCGAGACCACTTCCAAGACAGTTCAAGAAAGGTTAGCCTTGCATGGGAACTGACGCGCAAGCTGCTGAGCAAGGCTGTGAGACCGGCCTAGCATGTCGGTCATAGCTTCTTCGTTTGTGTTCTCCGCAATCTTTGTTGGAGATAGGACTTCAAGTCGAAGTTGAGTTGCAGAATGCCTTTCTACTAGAACTTGGGACTGAAGAAGTCGAACTAATTCAGACAACAAATTCTGTGAGCTTGTCTAACTGCTAGTCTCAAGTAACTTGAACACTACATCAAGACAAGACTTTGGGGTTGTCTCGCTATCTTCAAGATGTTTTGCCTTCTTTGCTTCAATATATGTTGGGTTTGTCTCACAACATTCAGCAGACTTGTACATGCCATCAGGCATATCACCTTGAAACAAGCAGAGTGATGACAGGTTTTGCACGTGTATAAACAAAGATGATAATTGTGCTGTCAATTCCATCAGATTTCAAATTAGAAAATAAAGATTAAGTTCAAAATATCAATAGCATAATTTGGCATTGTTCATAATGTGGGGAGCTTCACCACACTACTGGATTACCATGTCAACATAACAAGCATAGATGAAGGGCAAAGACAACCATTGTATCTATTTTGGTTAATGTGCATGACATGTTGTTCATATCATCAGCCACATCAGTAAGATAACACAGGAGATGACAAGGTACAAACGTGGGCTGCTTCACCACACACTGGATTATAGATCCACAAAAACAAGCATACATATAGGGAGTATTGACTAATGTGCATGGTATGAAGAAGGAATTTGGTTTCACAAGTAAAACTTAGAATTTACGGTTCTTGCGAACATGCATTTTCATAGAAACAACAAACTAAACAGCAGTAAACGATACGGAGTATGAGCAAATTAAACAACAGTTGAGGATAAAGGCTTTAGAAGGACTGACTTACATTAACAGTTAACACCGGCTTTATAATGCCCTTCTCCATGTCAAGGGAGGATAACTCAAGAATTTCAGCATAGAATCTTCTTCATAAGCATTGCATGTACTCTACATTTTGTAGAGAGTAATTATAGATATGATAATATTGGAAGGGATACAGGATAATGAAGATAAGATGCACATTGATGCTACATAATCAACTACCAATCCCTGGAAGTACAAGCATTATAGGACAAAATGTACCGACAAGAGCAATGGACTACACTTCTACACTGACATTGTGTGTGTATTCTACTTTTTGGTAAGATTAAATATAGATCTGATCTTTTTTAGTAAATGGTGGGCGAGGGAGATAAGATGCAAAATGCTACACAATGAACCAATCCCTCTTCCCATAATACAAGAGTGTTTTGAACACTAGTGTACTGTGCAAAATGTTCTTATATTATTGGACAGAGGGAGTAGCTGTTAATGTAAGTACAATGATACACGAAGTTCAGTCCTTACAAGAGGACTGCACAGCTAAACCTCTTCAACAGCATTGAGTTGATTCTAAATTTATGTAAGAGTCCATACGGATCTTATAATGTCCACCAAATGGACGACAATGAGGCTAACATGTGCAGTGATGCTGGATAATCAAACAACTATGAAAGTAAGTATGGTCATACAGGACAAGAGGTACTCACAAGAGCAATGCAGTGTGCAGTATAGTTGCAAGATTCCGTAGTCCCTTGAGAATGAATGTTCTTCTGCTAATAGTTTTCATACAAGTGAGACATTAAGGCAAATGCAGAAATGTAGTTTGAAAATTGTGATTTGATATAATAGATAGTACCTTATGCCGCAGATGAGACCAATGTGTAACAAGATTATTCCAGTCACCATCGGATAAATGTAGCACTAGAAACTTTACAAAATTTGGTTTAGAGGCTTGCCATCGAAGTGTGCTTGCCTCAGGTAGGAACGATACTTCATCGACGAGTTCTTGAAAAGTGCAACCAAACCTTGCTCATCTTCACAATCCATTTTGGTACTCGCCTATTTAAAAGAATGAAATCTTGTGTCTTCTGTCAGCAGAAACATATGCAGTAATGACCATGAATAACATTAGTACATTACTTACCCGTAAGTTGCGGAGGAAGACTAGAAATTGTTCTGTGTCTACGGTATAATTTTCCATGAAGGAAAGATGCGCACAAAGTTCCTGACAACAATATAAGCTTCATCTTCTAAAAGGGGAAGAAATGGAACAGGGGTCCTATTTGCTGCAATTGGGGCTCTCTCTGGTTCGAAAAGGGATTTGGCAATGGGATTTGGTGTACTCTTTGCTGGAATGTGGGTTTTGTGTTGTAGAGCTGGTGCTATGTCAACTGGCATCATCATACTGTTTGCTGCAGTTGGGGCATCAGAAATGACCAGTGTAGTATGGCTAGAGTCTGCTAGAGTTGGGGTGTTTCGTGGGTCAGGTGATATTGCAACTACACCTAATGGGCTATTTTATTTATCAAGTGCCACTACCTTTTCCAAATACTTTGCTTGTGCTCCTCCGCAATCAGCAATCACCCTCTTCCTTTTGAACGTTTGATACACAAGAACAACATTTGAATGGATAAATATGGTATGATGACCGATGGAATATGTACTGAAAATGGATAGGCAGGGCGTATTCACATACACGATGTGTAAACTAAGCTAATGGCAGTGCAAGAAAGTAGAAGCAATGCAAAACATCAGTTGCAAGATATGTGTGACAAATATAACCTTGGAAAGTTAGAGAAAGCACCTTGATGGGTGAATAAGATAGGACATCTACCTCTGACTCCTCCACTAGGGAGCTACATTGAGTTAGGTATCCCTCTAGCTCAGAATCACTGTTAGGATCATATTCTCAACATGAATCTGTAGGTGGAGAGCGTTTGCATTGCGTTGCATCCAGACTTGATTCCAGTCCCTTAATGCCAAGTTTGACAGCCATGGCATTGTTCTGCTTTATTATTTTCGTGCGTGCAAGCTCATAATCATTATAAGGCTGTTCAGAATCTGAGATTCATGAAAACATAAAAAGTAGTTAGATCTATGGAATGCATTGCATATTCAACTCGAAGAGTGTCTCCCTATAAACCCCTGCATATGCAAAGTTCACCTCCCAACCATGCTGGCCAGACCACACACAGAAATACAAACCCCTTATGTCTCTATAACAGGCAGACACACATTTCAAAATTGAAGTAGGAACATTAGAATCATATCAAATATTCGTATTTGAACAAATAAACTAAGGAATTAGGAGTGGCATTGTCGGTGGAAACGACACCTGTGGGATCACAAGAATCCCTACTACGGTTGCGGGGCGCGGGGTTGTGAGAAGAGTGGGATCAGCAGTTAGTCAAGCACACGGGTCGTTTACCCAGGTTCGGGCCGCGGCGTGCGTAATACCCTAGTCCTACTTTAATGTCTATTTGATGGTTCTTGGAGTTCTTAAGCTAGCAATAATGCGTAACTTGCTAAGGGGTCTGAATCCCTCTCCAGTATGCCTCGGCCCTCCTTTTATAGTCAAGGGGATCGCCACAGTAGCACACATGAGGTGGCATCGGTGTACAGTGGCTAAGCTTATCGCTAGCCATTACGGGATAAGATGCATTTAATGTGCCCCTTAGTTGTCCACCTCACTTTGTCCGCTGCTGCTACACCTTGCTTCGACACGCGTCCAGGCTAGCAGGGCATGTGGTGCCATGTAGGCTGGCAGGCTACTAAGGTGGCGCAATGGTAGGGCCTTATGCCACCATGTAGGCGCTCGCTAAGTTGGCCTAGAGGCCTCTTCTTGACATGCAGGTGCCTACCTAGCTAGTGGGCTGGCAGCTGCATGGGAACGACGATGGAATCTTGGCGGGCGTGGGCCTGGCTGTGGCCCCGCGGATGTCCTTGGCAAAGACCTTGTCGGGGCCCTGGCAAGGATCTTGCCGGGGTTTTGTGGATTTCCTTGGCAAGGTTCTTGCTGTGGATCGTCGTCTTCTGATCCTTGTCTTCACAAAGATCTGCATGCCACCACAGAAGTGCCTCCCGATCCCTGGTTCCAACGAGGTTGATGGTGTTTGGAAAACTTTGGGCTCATGGGTGGCGCGTTCTTCCAGTGTGGCATTGGGCAAGTTGCCTCGGCAAGGCTCCTGCCGGAGCAGCGGAGGCCCCCCGGCAAGGATCTTGACGGGGGGGAGGGGGATCATCTCGCCCTCTTGCCCCTTGCGCTTCTGGTCTTCGCGTTGCTTCGACCGCCTCGTGGCTCTGGCTCCTCCCTCCGCCCTGCTTAACGTGGTCGTGGGTGCGGCTCTGACTGCCCGTGTACTTAGTAACGGGTACACTGACAGGAACCCCTGGGCCTGGGCCACACATAAGCGCAACGCGTTGCTGGGCTAGGCCCAGAGCAGGGCGTGGGCAGGTGGGGCAGATTTTACCGCGGTAACTTCTCCTGTCCACTGAGATTCCCCATGACTTGCACTGAACGCATGACATGGGGGTCGTGCGTGGGGATGACTGAAGAATGCCTGCGTCATCTCGTAGTGAATAGTAAAAAGACGGCTTTCGTGTCCATTTTAAACCGCAAGGCCGCTGCTCATTTACTTTCCATGTCTCCCATTACGCCTGTCCCTTGTGCCACGTACGACGCATGCGCGGTGTGGGCTAGGTGACAGGCACATAAAATATGGGAAGGCGTGCGAGCGGGCCGATACCCATGCGCCTTCAATTAGGCGAGGAGGGTGGTCGACGGCCCTGCCTGCTACCACCTTAATGAGCTGGACTAGTTGAGGGAGGCGGCCGGGACCCGATCTTGCCCCCTTATAAGAGGGGAGGGGGCGGGGTGGCATCCCTCAATCTTTAGCCATCCGCTTCTCTCCATCTTAGCCTCTCTCCTTCTTCCGCCATGGCGAGAGGGTGCGTAGGTGCTTCGATGGTGGCGACGAGGGTCTCTGCTCGACAACGCGCCCCTCCTTCCCAAGAGCTTGTGGCGGCGGAGGCCGAGGTCGAGGCCGAGGTCGCCGTGGCACTTGGGGAAGAGGAGGACGGGGTGGTGCATCGGCCTAGCCTCTGCTGGCGGTCCCTCCTCCAATGCAGGGCCACGTCGGCGACCAGTCCCACGAGTTCTTTATAAGGCCGCGCCTGCCGGTGCATCATCATCTTCATCTTCCTACTCCATCTGCTCAGGAGATGGAGCTCGATCCGCCGCAGATGCTGAGGTTGCATTTGAAGTGCTGCGGGAACAGCGGCCCGCAGGTTGATGTCGACTTCCCAGCCGCTCATGTCATGTATCTCCGCCTCGGATGGAAGACATTCGCTCGTATCCACAGCCTAACGGTGGGTCTCGTTCTCTACTTCAAACTGATGGAGAACGGCCTGCTCTCCGTCGAGGTCTGTGGAGACTTCGGAACTCGCCTAAAGTGCTGCGTGGAGAGCTCCTCTGATGACGAAGATTCTTCCTCGAGCGGGAGTGACGAGGAATACAGCGACATCGATAATGACGGCGCCAAGCGGGAAGATGACGGGTCCAACTAGGTGCCAGACTCACCATCGCTGGTCGGTGCTGGCAGCAGCAGCATCTGTACCTGGCCCTTCCCCCAGCAGAGCGATTTGCCAGTGGCGGAGCTACCTCCTTGAACCTCTCAGGGTCGTCTCCTTGGGCGGCTGGCGTAGGAGGGCCGGAGAGGGCAAAGAAAGCGGGTGGTGGGCCGTCAAGTCGGAGTACGATTGCACCGAAGCCTTCGTAGCGTATTGCCGGCCCGCTGCGTCATGTTCCATCTCTTCTCCGGGCACCACCATCACCATCCCCCTTTTGGACGGCCGTCGGGATGTTCTCGTGATGTCTTCTGCTGCTCGTACCTTGCCTAGGCGCTCCTTTTGCCCATCTGCCATCTTGTTCCATTTCCTGGGGAGAGGGACAAGAAATGGATTACGGGCACCTTATCTCTTTTCAGCATGTAAGGCCACGGCCCTTAGTCAAATTTAAAACTTGGAGAATTTATTTTTGGGGAATATCAGACGGAGTCAAAACAGAACGAAATCAACTGGAGAAGTTATTTTTGGAAGGAAAGGCACCCGATGGACTTGGAGTGCACGTCAGGGAAGAAGGGAGATGCCCACGTGGGTGGGGGACGCGCCCATCCCCCTGTGGCACGCCCCCTGCCTCGTGGCCCCCCCTTTGGTCCACCGACGTACCCCTTGCACCCATATATACCTATGTGTCATAAAACTTCCAGAACAGAAGATAGATCAGGAGTTCCGCCGCCGCAAGCCTCTGTAACCACCAAAAACCTCTCGGGAGCCCGTCCCGGCACACCGTCGGAGGGGGGGATCCTTCACCGGTGGCCATCTTCATCATCCCGGCGCTCTCCATGATGAGGAGGGAGTAGTTCACCCTCGGGGCCGAGGGTATGTACCAGTAGCTATGTGTTTGATCTCTCTCTCTTGTGTTCTCTCTCGTGTTCCCTCTATGGCACGATCTTGATGTATCCCCGAGCTTTGCTATTTTAGTTGGATCTTATGATGTTTCTCCCCCTCTACTCTCTTGTGATGAATTGAGTTTCCCCTTTGAAGTTATCTTATCAGATTGAGTCTTTTATAAGAACACTTGATGTATGTCTCGCGTGGGATAACCGTGGTGACAATGGGTTATTCTATTGATCCACTTGATGTATGTTTTGGTGATCAACTTGTGAGTTTCGTGACATTTGGGAACCTAGCATAGGGGTTGGCACACGTTCTTGACTCTCTGGTACTAGCTTTGGGGCACTCTTTGAAGTACTTTTATGTTGGTTGGATGAATCTGAGATTGTGTGATGCATATCGTATAATCATTCCCACGGATACTTGAGGTGACAATGGAGTATCTAGCTGACATTAGGGTTTTGGTTGATTTGTGTCTTAAGGTGTTATTCTCGTACGAACTCTTTTATAGATCAATCCGAAAGAATAACTTTGAGGTGGTTTCGTACCCTACCATAATCTCTACGTTTGTTCTCCGCTATTAGTGACTTTGGAGTGACTCTTTGTTGCATGTTGAGGGCTTGTTATATGATCTATCTATGTTATTATTGTTGAGAGAACTTGCACTAGTGAAAGTATGAACCCTAGGCCTTGTTTCCTATGATTGCAATACCGTTTACGCTCACTTTTACCACTTGTTACCTTGCTGTTTTTACAATTTCAGATAACAAAAACCTTTATCTACCATCTATTTTGCACTTGTATCACCATCTCTTTGCCGAACTAGTGCATCTATACAATTTGCCATTGTATTGGGTGTGTTGGGGACACAAGAGACTCTTTGTTATTTGGTTGCAGGGTTGTTTGAGAGAGACCATCTTCATCCTATGCCTCCTACGGATTGATAAACCTTAGGTCATCCACTTGAGGGAAATTTGCTACTGTCCTACAAACCTGTGCACTTGCAGGCCCAACAACGTCTACAAGAAGAAGGTTGTGTAGTAGACATCAAGCTCTTTTCTGGCGCCATTGACGGGAGGCTAGGTAAAGGGTACTCACACCCCGCCAACTAAGCTCTTTTTTGGTGAGGTGACTGCTTGAAGGTATATCGTTAGATCTTGCAACCGAATCTTTTTGTTTCTTGTTTTATCACTAGTTTAGTTTATAAAAGAAAACTACAAAAAAATGGAGTTGAGTTTGCCTCATACGCTTCATCTTTTTAATATCTTTCTTGAGTATGATGGTAAGGAAAATTGTGCTCAAGTGCTAGAAGAAGAATGCATTAAATTGTTTGGCACTAAATATGTGAATGATGAGCATGATTGCAATGTTGTTAGTATGAATTCCTTGAATATCCATGATGCTAATGATATGCAAAGCCACAAGCTTGGGGAAGCTATGTTTGATGAAGATGATATTTTTTGTCCCCCAAGTTTTGATGAGCAAATTTACTATGATGAAAGCATGCATCCTATCTATGATGATTATGTTGGGGAACGTAGCAGAAATTCAAAATTTTCCTACGAGTCACAAAGATCTATCTAAGAAGAGCCTAGCAACGAGAGAAAGGAGTGCATCTACATACCCATGTAGATCGCGAGCGGAAGCGTTCAAGAGATCGCAGTTGAGGGAGTCGTACTCGTCGTGATACAAATCACCGAAGATCCTAGTGCCGAACGGACGGCAGCTCGGCGTTCAACACACGTGTAGCCCGGTGACGTCTCCCGTGCCTTGATCTAGCAAGGAGAGAGGGTGAGGTTGGCGAAGACTCCGTCCAGCAGCAGCACAACAGCATGGTAGTAATGGAGGAGTGTGGCACTCCAGCAGGGCTTCGCCAAGCACCACAAGAGACGAGGAGGGAGAGAGGTAGGGCTGCGCCTTGGAGAGAATAACTCATGTGTTGGGCAGCCCCTAGACCTCAACTATATATAGGGAAGAGGGAGGGGGCTGCGACCCCTCTAGGGTTCCCACCCCAAGGGGTGCGGCAGAGCCTAGATCCCATCTAGGGTGGCGGCCAAAGGGAGAGAGGGGGAAACTTGCCCCCCAAGCAAGGTGGAGGCGCCCCCTCCCTTATGGTTTTTCCAGCCTAGGTGCCTTGGGCACTAGTGGGGGGCGCACCAGCCCACCTGGGGCTGGTCCCCTCCCACACTTGGCCCATGCAGCCCTCTGGGGCTGATGGCCCCACCTGGTGGACCCCCAGGACCCTCCGGGTGGTCCCGGTACGTTACCGATAGCACCCGAAACTTTTCCGGTGACCAAAACAGGACTTCCCATATATAAATCTTTAACTCCGGACCATTCCGGAACTCCTTGTGATGTCCGGGATCTCATCTGGCACTCCTAACAACATTCGGTAACCACGTATATCTATTCCCTATAACCCTAGCGTCATCGAACCTTAAGTGTGTAGACCCTACGTGTTCGGGAACCATGTAGACATGACCGAGACAACTCTCCGGCCAATAACCAACAGCGGGATCTGCATACCCATGTTGGCTCCCACATGTTCCACGATGTTCTAACCTGATGAACCACGATGTCAAGGATTCAATCAACCCCGCATACAATTCCCTTTGTCTACCGGTATAGTACTTGCCTGAGATTCGATCGTCGGTATGCCGACACCTTGTTCAATCTCGTTACCGGCAAGTCTCTTTACTCATTCCGTAACACATCATCCCGTGATCAACTCCTTGATCATAATGTGCACATTATGAGGATGTCCTACCGAGTGGGCCCAGAGGTACCTCTCCATCACACGGAGTGACAAATCCCAGCCTCGATTCGTGACAACCCAACAGACACTTTCGGAGATACCCGTAGTGCACATTTATAGCCACCCAGTTACGTTGTGACGTTTGGTACACCCAAAGCATTCCTACGGTATCCGGGAGTTGCACAATCTCATGGTCTAAGGAAATGATACTTGACATTAGAAAAGCTTTAGCAAACGAACTGCACAATCTTGTGCTATGCTTAGGATTGGGTCTTGTCCACCACATCATTCTCCTAATGATGTGATCCCGTTATCAATGACATCCAATGTCCATGGTCAGGAAACCATGACCATATGTTGATCAACGAGCTAGTCAACTAGAGGCTCACTAGGGACATGTTGTCGTCTATGTATTCACACATGTATTGTGGTTTCCGGTCAATACAATTATAGCATGAATAATAGACAATTATCATGAACAAGGAAATACAATAATAACCATTTTATTATTGCCTCTAGGGCATATTTCCAACAGTCTCCCACTTGCACTAGAGTCAAAAATCTAGTTCACATCACTACACTACTAGGGAAAAGCCTAGCAGCAGCGCGGGTTTTGGGCCTACTAGGAGCGCGGCGGCCGGCGCTACTAATAAGGCGCTACAGCTAACGTATAGCAGTAGCGCGGGTGCCACCCGCGCTACTACTACGTCCTTTCGTAGTAGCGTGGGTAAACACCCGCGCTAATACTACCAGCGCGGGTTTTTTTGAATTTTTTCGAAATAATATTTCAATTTTTTCCCTAATTTTCAAATTTCTGAATTATTTTAACCTCAAATCTCTAATCACCCCTCATCGCTGCTGAATTTAATCTCTAATCACCCCTCATCATTCCAAATCATCTAACTTCCCGGACGGTCACCCATCCTCTCACTACTCCAGCCTAAGCACGCTTATCTTCCGGGTTCTATTCTCCCTCGTTTCCAAGTCTGCACTTGTTGTTTTCCTGACAATAGTAAGATGTCAATCCTATTAACCTCAAGAATTTAGCTTGAGCATGAAGTCACACATTTCACTATTTGAGTTTGAAACTATTGTTCTAAAAAATTAGTAAAACTAATATTTCTTGAATAATTAGTTTGACCACAGTTTGACCACAGTTTGACCACAGTTTGGCCACAGTTTGACCAAATTTGACCATTGTTTAGTAACACTAATATTCTAGAATAATTAGTTTGACCATTGTTTGACCACAGTTTGACCACACAGTTTGAAATTTTTTCAATTTTTTCCACTCTAGATCTTAAAAGCCCCGTAACTTTTTTCTGTTAGGTTTTTGAGGATTTTGAAAATGTTTAACGGGGTTAGTATGCAAAAGTTATGCCCATTTTTGAGTAGATGATTTGGATGTAACTTTTTGAATAGATGATTTTTCATATTAAAAACTTTTTCATCCGAGTTAGTATGCAAAAGTTATGCCCATTTTTACAAATTCTCGAGAGATTTTGCAAATAAAGTCGAAATTCATATTTGCAAATTTTCCCAACAACTAGACCACATATCAAATGGGGAACTTATTTTCTTTTTTTTGACATTTTCATCATTTTGTTTTATTTTTTTTAAAACTGAAAAGGCGATCCACAGGGGGGGGGGTAGAGTTTGAAAATGGGACCTTTAGTAGTAGCGCGTTTTTTACCCCCACGCTACTACTATGGCACCACTTAGTAGTAGTGAGGGCTAAAAACCAATGCTACTGCTATCAAACTTAGTAGTAGCGAGGTTTTAAAAACCCGCGCTACTACTATGGCATGTCCCGGGGGGCACGGTAGAGACTGCTTAGTAGTAGCGAGGGTTAAAAACCCGTGCTACTGCTATCAACTTAGTAGTAGCAAGGTTTAAAAACCTGCGCTACTGGTAAGTAGCAGTAGCGAGGGTTTTTAGCCCTCGCTACTAGTAACTTTCTGTGTATAGGCTTTTCCCTAGTAGTGCTATATGATTGTAATGAATCGACACCCATGGGGTTTGATCATATCTCGCTTCTGAGAGAGGTTATTAGTCAACGGATCTGAACCTTTTAGATCCGTGTGTGCTTTGCAAATCTCTATGTCATCTCCTAGATGCAGCTACCACGCTCTATTTGGAGCTATTTCAAATAACTGTTCTACTATACGAATCCGGTTTACTACTCAGAATAATCCGGATTAGTGTCAAAGTTTGCATCGGCGTAACCCTTTAGGACGAACTCTTTTACCACCTCAATAATCGAGAAAATTACTTAGTCCACTAGTTACTAAGGATAAGTTTGACAGCTGTCCTTTGGTCCATTCCTGGATGACTCCTGTACCCCTTGACTGACTCATGGCAAGGCACACTTCAGGTGCGGTACACAGCATAGCATACTATAGAGCCTACGTCTGAAGCATAGGTGATGACCTTCGTCCTTTCTCTCTCTTCTGCCGTGGTCATGTCTTGAGTCTTACTCAATACTCACACCATATAACACAGCCAAGAACTCCTTCTTTGCTGATCTATTTTGAACTCCTTCAAAAACTTGTCACGGTATGTATTCATTTGAAAGTACTATTAAGCGTTTTGATCTATCCTTATAGATCTTGATGTTCAATGTTCAAGTAGCTTAATCCATGTTTTCCATTGAAAAACACTTTTCAAATAACCCTATATGCTTTCCAGAAATTCTACATCATTTCCGATCAACAATATGTCAACAACATATACTCATCAAAAATGCTATAGTGCTCCCACTCACTTCTTTGGAAATGCATGTTTCTCACAAACTTTGTATAAACCCAAAATCTTTGATCATCTCATCAAAGCGTATATTCCAACTCCCAGATGCTTACTCCAGTCCTTAGAAGGATTGCTGGAGCTTTGCACACTTGTTAGCATCTTTCAGGATTGACAAAACCTTCTGGTTGTTTCACATACAACCTTTCCTCAAGGATATCGTCGAGGAAACAATGTTTTGACATCCTATCTGCAAGATTTCATAAATCATGCAGTAATTGCTAATATAATTCCAACAGACTCTTAGCATAGCTACGAGTGAGAATGTCTCATCGTAGTCAACTCCTTGAACTTGTCGAAAACATCTTAACGACAAGTTGAGCTTTCTTAATGTTGATACTTACCATCATTGTCGGTCTTCCTTCTAAAATCCATCTGTACCCAACAGCCTTACGACCATCAAGTATTTCTTCCAAAGTCTACACTTTGTTTTGATACGTGGATCCTCTCTCGGATTTTATGGCCTTGAGCCATTTGTTGGAATCCGGGCCCACCATCGCTTCTCCATAGCTCGTAGGTTCATTGTTGTATAGCAAAATGACCTTCAAGACAGGATCACCGTACCACACTGAAGCAGTACCTGTCCTTGTCTTCCGATGAGGTTCGGTAGTGACTTGATCCGAACTTTCATGATCACTATCATCAGCTTCCACTTCAATCGGTGGAGGTGCCACAGGAATAACTTCCTGTGCCCTTCTACACAATGGTTGAAGTGATGGTTCAATAACCTCATCAAGTCTCCACCATCCTCCAACTCAATTCTTTGGAGAGAAACTTTTCCTCGAGAAAGGACCCGCTTCTAGAAACAATCTTTGCTTATGAATCTGAAATAGGAGGTATACCCAACTGTTTTGGGTGTCCTATGAAGATGTATTTATCCGCTTTGGGTTCGAGCTTATCAGGGTGAAACTTTTCACATAAGCGTCGCAGCCCCAAACTTTCAAGAAACGACAGCTTAGGTTTCTCTAAACCATAGTTCATATGGTGTCATCTCAACGGAATTACATCGTGCCCTATTTAAAGTGAATGTAGTTTTCTCTAATGCATAACTCATGAACGATAGTGGTAATTTGATAAGAGACATCATGGTATGCCCCATATCCAATGGGGTGCATCTATGATGTTCGGACACACCATCACACTATGGCATTCCAGGCGGTGTAAGTTGTGAAACAATTTCCACAATGTCTTAATTGTCTACCAAACATGTAACTCAGATATTCATTGCTATGATCATATCATAGACATTTTATCCTCTTGTCATGACGATCTTTAACTTCACTCTGAAATTACTTGAACCTTTCAATAATTCAGCCTTGTGTTTCATCAAGTAAATATACTCAACATCTACTCAAATCATCTGTTAATTAAGAACATAACAATATCCACTGCGTGCCTCGGCACTCATTGGACAGAACACATCAAAATGTATTACTTCCAACAAGTTGCTCTCTTGTTCCATCTTACTGAAAATGAGGCTTTTCAGTCATCTTGCCCATGTGGTATGGTTTGCATGTCTCAAGTGATTCAAAATCAAGTGAGTCCAAACGATCCATCTGCATGGAGTTTCTTCATGCGTATACAACAATAGACATGGTTCGCATGTCTCAAACTTTTCAAAAATGAGTGAGTCCAAAGATCCATCATCATGGAGCTTCTTTATGCGTTTTAAACCAATATGACTTACATGGCAGTGCCACAAGTAAGTGGTACTATCATTACTATCTTATATATTTTGGCATGAACATGTGTATCACTACGATCGAGATTCAATAAACCATTCATTTTAGGTGCAAGACCATTGAAGGTATTATTCAAATGAATAGAGTAACCATTATTCTCCTTAAATGAATAACCGTATTGCGATAGACATAATCCAATCATGTCTATGCTCAACGCAAACACCAAATAACAATTATTTAGGTTTAATATTGATCCCGATGGTAGAGGGAGCGTGCGATGTTTGATCACATCAACCTTGGAAAAACTTCCAACACACATCGTCACCTCGCCTTTAGCTGGTCTCCGTTTATTCCGTAGCCTTTTATTTCAAGTTACTAACACTTAGCAACTGAACTGGTATCTATTACCATGGTGCTACTAGGAGTACTAGTAGAGTACACATTAATATAGTGTATATCCAATATACTTCTATCGACCTTGCCTGCCTTCTTATCTACCAAGTATCTAGGGTAATTCTGCTTTAGTGTCCGTTCCTCTCATTACAGAAGCACTTATTCTCGGGTCTGGGTTCAACCTTGGGTTTTTCACTAAAGCAGCAACTGTTTTGCTGTTTCATGAAGTATCCTTTCTTGCCCTTGCCCTTCTTGAAACTAGTGGTTTTACTAACCATCAACAATTGATGCTCCTACTTGATTTCTACTTTCGCGGTGTCGAACATCACGAATAGCTCAAGGATCATCATATCTATCCCTGATATGTTATAGTTCATCACGAAGCTCTAGTAGCTTGGTGGCAATGTCTTTGGAGAAACATCACTATCTCATCTGGAAGATTAACTCCCACTCGATTAAAGTGATTGTTGTACCTAGACAATCTGAGTACAAGCTCAACGATTGAGCTTTTCTCCCTTAGTTTGTAGGCCAAGAAGCTCACCAGAGGTCTTATACCTCTTGACATGGGCACGAGCCTGAAATCCCAATTTCAGATCTTGGAACATCTCATATGTTCTGCGACATTTCAAAAATGTCTTTGGTGCCTCAATTCTAAACCATTTAACATTACTCACTGAACTATCACGTAGTCATCAAAATGTGTATGTCAGATGTTCGCAACATCCACAAACGACGTTTGAGGTTCAGCACACCGAGCGGTGCATTAAGGACATAAGCCTTCTACGCTACAATGAGGACAATCCTCAGTTTACGGACCCAGTCCGCATAATTGCTACTGTCAACTATATTTTCTCTAGGAACATATCTAAACAGTAGAACTAAAGCACGAGCTATGACATAATTTGCAAAAACTTTTTGACTATGTTCAGGATAATCAAGTTCATCTTATGAACTCCCACTCAGATAGACATCCCTCTAGTCATCTAAGTGATACATGATCCGGGTCAACTAGGCCATGTCCGATCATCACGTGAGACGGACTAGTCATCATCGGTGAACATCTTCATGTTGATCGTATCTACTATATGAAAAATGTTCGACCTTTCGGTCTCTTGTGTTCCAAGGCCATGTCTGTACATGCAAGGGTCGTCAAGTAAACCTAAGTGTTTCGCGTGTGTAAATCTGGCTTACACCCGTTGTATGTGAACGTCAGAGTCTATCACACCCGATCATCATGTGGTGCTTCGAAACAACGAACTTTCGCAACGGTGCACAATTAGGGGGAACACTTTCTTGAAATTATTATGAGGGATCATCTTATTTACTACCATCATTCTAAGCAAATAAGATGCATAAACATGATAAACATCACATGCAATCAAATGGTGACATGATATGGCCAATATCATTTTGCTCCTTTTGATCTCCATCTTCGGGGCTCAATGATCATCATCGTCACTGGCATGACACCATGATCTCCATCATCGTGTCTCCATGAAGTTGTCTCGCCAACTTATTACTTCTATTACTATGGCTAACAGTTTAGCAAAGAAGTAAAGTAATTACATGGCGTTATTAAGTGACACGCAGGTCATACAATAAATTAAGACATACATGGCGTTATTCAGTGACATGTAGGTCATGCAATAAATTAAGACAACTCCTATGGCTCCTGCCGGTTGTCATACTCATCGACATGCAAATTGTGATTCCTATTACAAGAACATGATCAATCTCATACATCACATATCATTCATCACATTCTTTTGGCCATATCACATCACATAGCATACCCTGCAAAAACAAGTTAGACGTCCTCTAATTGTTGTTTGCATGTTTTACGTGGCTGCTATGGGTTTCTAGCGAGAATGTTTCTTACCTACGCTAAAGCCACAATGTGATATGCCAATTTCAATTTACCCTTCCTAAGGACCCTTTTCATCGAATCCGATCCGACTAAAGTGGGAGACACTGGCACCCGCTAGCCACCTGATGCAACAAGTGCATGTCAGTCGGTGGAACCTGTCCCAGAATGCCGCCGAATCAAGATAAACTTGTAACGGTAAGAAAATTAAACAAATCATCACCCACAACTACTTTGTGTACTACTCGTGCATAGAATCTACGCATAGACTTAGCTCATGATGCCACTGTTGGGGAACGTAGCAGAAATTCAAAATTTTCCTACGAGTCACCAAGATCTATCTAACGAGAGAAAGGAGTGCATGTACATACCCTTGTAGATCGCGAGCAGAAGCGTTAAAGAGAATGGGGTTGAGGGAGTCGTACTCGTCATGATCCAAATCACCGAAGATCCTAGTGCAGAACGGACGGCACCTTCGTGTTCAACACACGTGCAGCCCGGTGAAGTCTCCCGTGCCTTGATCCAGCAAGGAGAGAGGGAGATGTTGGGGAAGACTCCATCTAGTAGCAGCACAATGGCATGGTGGTGATGGAGGAGCGTGGCACTCTAGCAGGGCTTCGCCAAGCACAGCAAGAGACGAGGAGGGAGAGAGGTAGGGCTGCGCCTTGGAGAGAATAACTGATGTGTTGGGCAGCCCCTAAACCTCAACTATATATAGGGGAGAGGGAGGGGGTTGCGCCCCCTCTAGGGTTCCCACCCCAAGGTGTGTGGCAGCCCCTAGATCCCATCCAGGGTGGCGGCCAAAGGGAGAGAGGGGGAAACTTGCCCCCCAAGCAAGGTGGAGGCGCCCCCTCCTATAGGGTTTTTCAACCCTAGGCGCCTTTGGCCCTGGTGGGGGGCGCACCAGCCCACCTGGGGCTGGTCCCCTCCCACACTTGGCCCATGCAGCCCTCTGGGGCCGGTGTCCCCACCTGGTGGACCCACGGGACCCTCCCGGTGGTCCCCGTACGTTACCGATAGCACCCGAAACTTTTCCGGTGACCAAATTAGGACCTCCAATATATAAATCTTTACCTCCGGACCATTCGGGAACTCCTCGTGATGTCCGGGATCTCATCTAGGACTCCGAAAAACATTCGGTAACCACGTATATCTATTCCCTATAACCCTAGTGTCATCGAACCTTAAGTGTGTAGACCCTACGGGTTAGGGAACCATGCAGGCATGACCGAGACAACTCTCCAGCCAATAACCAACAGCGGGATCTGGATACCCATGTTGGCTCCCACATGTTCCATGATGATCTCATCAGATGAACCACGATGTCAAGGATGCAATCAATCCCGTATACAATTCCCTTTGTCTACCGGTATAGTACTTGCCTGAGATTCGATCGTCGGTATGCCGATATCTTGTTCAATCTCGTTACCGACAAGTCTCTTTACTCGTTCCGTAACACATCAACCCGTGATCAACTCCTTGATCACATTGTGCACGTTATGATGATGTCCTACCGAGTGGGCCCAAAGATACCTCTCTGTCACACAGAGTGACAAATCCCAGGCTCGATTCGTGCCAACCCAACAGACACTTTCGGAGATACCCGTAGTGCACGATTATAGCCACCCAGTTACGTTGTGACATTTGGTACACCCAAAGCATTCCTACGGTATCCGGGAGTTGCACAATCTCATGGTCTATGGAAATGATACTTGACATTAGAAAAGCTTTAGCAAATGAAGTACACGATCTTGTGCTATGCTTAGGATTGGGTCTTGTCCATCACATCATTCTCCTAATGATGTGATCCCGTTATCAATGAAATCCAATGTCCATGGTCAGGAAACCATGACCATCTGTTGATCAACGAGCTAGTCAACTAGAGGCTCACTAGGGACATGTTGTGGTCTATGTATTCACACATATTTGCAGTTTCCGGACAATACAATTATAGCATGAATAATAGACAATTATCATGAACAAGGAAATACAATGATAACCATTTTATTATTGCCTCTAGGGCATATTTCCAACAGATTATTGTGATGACGCGTGTGCTTTAAGGAATAATAATAACCATGAAACGTGTCATCTTGATCTTAATTTTCAATCACATGATAGTTATTTTGTTGAGTTTGCTCCCACTACTATTCATGAGAAGAAATTTGCTCATGTTGAGAGTAGTAAATTTTCTATGCTTGTAGATCATGAAAAGAATGCTTTAGGTGCTGGTTATATTGTTGAATTCATTCGTGATGCTACTAAAAATTATTATGAGAGAGGAACATATGCTTGTAGGAATTGCAATAATATCAAGTCTCCTCCCTATGTGCTTAAATTCTTGAAGCTATGCTTGTGTTACCTTCCTATGCTAGTTGATTATTGTTCCCATAAGTTGTTTGCTCACAAAATCCCTATGCATAGGAAGTGGGTTAGACTTAAATGTGCTAGTCATATTCTTCATGATGCTCCCGTTATGTTTCAATTCTTATCTTTTATGTGAGCATCATTGTCATCATCATGCCTATCTAGAAAGGCATTAAAGAAAAGTGCTTGTTGGGAGACAACCCAATATTTACCCTTACTGTTTTTGTGTGTCCACATGATTATGCTACTGTAGTAATCATGTTTTATAGCTTTTGTTTCAATAAAGTGCCAAGTAGAACCTTTGGGAAGACTTGGGTGAAGTTTATGTGATCTTGCTGTAAAAAACAGAAACTTTTGCGCTCACGAGAATTGTTGCCATGTTTTACTGGAGAGTGATTTAGGTTGATTCTTTTTGCAGGTGATTAATAGACAAATTACTCAGGTCCAGAAACTTATTTCATAATTTTTTGGGTTCCACAAGTATACGTTTGATAAAGATTACTACAGACTATTCTGTTTTTTGACAGATTCTGTTTTCTATGTGTTGTTTGCTTATTTTGATGCATCTATGGCTAGTATTAGGTGGTATGAACCATAGAGAAGTGGGAATACAGTAGGATTTACACCAATATGAATTTAGATGATTTCATTACAGTACCTAAGTGGTGATTTATTTTCTTATACTAACGGAGCTTACGAGTTTTGTTTTGAGTTTTGTGTGGTTGAAGTTTTCATGTTTTGGGTAAAGATTCGATGGATTATGGAATAAGGATTGGAAATAGCCTAAGATTGGGGATGTCCAAGGCACCCCAGGTAATATTCAAGGACAACCAAGCAACTAAGCTTGGGGATGCCCCAGTAGGCATCCCCTCTTTCGTCTTCGTTCATCGGTAACTTTACTTGGAGCTATATTTTTATTCGCCACATGTTATGTGTTTTGCTTGGAGCGTCATTTTATTTTGTTAGTTTTTGCTTGCTGTTAGTTACAATAATGTTTTGCATCTTTGGTTTCAATACAAAAGTCAAGGATGGCCTTTGCCATGCTTATTTTGCTTGTATACATGTTGCTGTTTGAAAACAGAAAGTTTACCGCTGTTGCAAAAATTCCCTAGAAAAGTCAGAGAATGGTATAACGTTTAATCTTTTTGCATATTAATATCTGAGAAATTTATTACAGTGGGAATTTTAGTTCATAATTTTTGCAGTGAGGGAAGTATTGTTACTCTTCCATTCTTTACATAATGTACTGTTTTGGCAGATTGCTGTTATGGTTGCATTGTTTGCATATGTTTGCTTGTTTAATGATTCTATTTGGGGATAGGAGTATTAAATATGCAGAGGCATTTAGTATTTAATGTTGAATAATAATTTTAGTGATTTTTTACAGTAGAATATGATAAGGTTTTGCATTGGCTTATACTAACCTATCTCACGAGTTCTTGTTGAGTTTGTTGTGAATGAAGCTTTTGATAAAAAGAAGAGAAACCATGATATGAGAGGAATTAAGGAGACATGAAAGTTCAAGCTTGGGGATGTCCAAGGCACCCCAAGATAATATTTCAAGAAGTCTCAAGCATCTAAGCTTGGGGATGCCCCGGTAGGCATCCCACCTTTCTTCTTCAACAACTATCGGTTAGTATTGGTTGAGCCTAAGTTTTTGCTTCTTCACATGAGTTGTGGTATCCTTGCATTGTCATTTTATTTTGCTTTGCTTGATGCTTGAGTACAATACCAAGATCTGAAATTCTTTTATGGGAGAGAGAGTTTTCACATAGTTGCATAATTATTCGTCTACTCTTTGATCTTCACTTATATCTTTCGGAGTAGTTTTTGTTATTGCTCTAGTACTTCACTTATACCTTTTAGAGCACGGTGGTGGATTTATTTTAAAGAAACTATTGATCTATCATGCTTCACTTAGATTATTTTGAGAGTCATTAATAGCATGGAAATTTGCTTAATGTTAATATACTTGGTATTGAAGATATGTGAAACTTTCTTTTGAGTGCGTTGAATACTAAGATCAGTTTGATGCTTGATAATTGTTTTGAGATATGGAGGTGATAATATTAAAGTGATGCTAGTTGGTTGATTATGAATTTAAAGAATGCTTGTGTTGAAGTTTGTGATTCTCGTATCATGCACGTATGGTGAACCTCTTTGCGATGAAGTTGGACCACAACTTTATTTATTGATTGTCTTCCTTATGAGTGGCGGTCCGGGACAAGCGATGGTCTTTTCCTACCAATCTATCCCCCTAGGAGCATGCGTGTAGTGCTTTGGTTTTTGATGACTTCTAAATTTTTTCAACAAGTGCATGAGTTCTTTTGATTAATGTTGAGTCCATGGATTATACGCATTCTCACCCTTCCACCATTGCTAGCCTCTCTAATACTATGCACTTTTCGCCGGTATCATACAACCACCATATACCTTCCTCAAAACAGCCACCATACCTACCTATCATGGCATTTCCATAGCCATTCCAAGATATATTGCCATGCAACTTTCCACCATTCCGTTCATATGACACACATCACTTTTATCATATTGCTTTTTGGATGAACATGTAGTTGACATTGTATTTGTGGCAAAGCCACCGTTCATAATTTTTTCATACATGTCACTCTTGATTCGTTGCATATCCCGATACAATGTCGGAGGCATTCATATAGAGTCATATTTTGTTCTAAGTATCGAGTTGTAATTGTTGAGTTGTAAGAAAAATAAAAGTGTGATGATCATCATTATTAGAGCATTGTCCCAGTGAGGAAAGGATGATGGATACTATGATTCCCCCATAAGTCGGGATGAGACTCCGGACGAAATAAAAAAAGTGGCCATAAAAAAAGAGAAAAGGCCCAAATAAAAAAAAGAGAGAAAAAGAGAGAAGGGACAATGCTACTATCCTTTTACCACACTTGTGCTTCAAAGTAGCACCATGATCTTCATGATAGAGAGTCTCATATGTTGTCACTTTCATATACTAGTGGGAATTTTTCATTATAGAACTTGGCTTGTATATTCCAATGATGGGCTTCCTCAAAAGTGCCCTAGGGTCTTCGTGAGCAAGCAAGTTGGATGCACACCCACTTAGTTTCTTTTGTTGAGATTTCATATATTTATAGCTCTAGTGCATCCCTTGCATGACAATCCCTACTCACTCACATTGATATCTATTAATAGGCATCTCCATAGCCCGTTGATACGCCTAGTTGATGTGAGACTATCTTCTCCTTCTTTTTGTCTTATCCACAACCACCATTCTATTCCACATATAGTGCTATGTCCATGGCTCACGCTCATGTATTGCGTGAAAGTTGAAAGAGTTTGAGATTACTAAAGTATGAAACAATTGCTTGGCTTGTCATCGGGGTTGTGTATGATTAAATACTTTGTGTGATGAAGATAGAGAAACAGCCAAACTATATGATTTTGTAGGGATAACTTTATTTAGCCATGCTATTTTGAGAAGACTTGATTGCTTTGATTAGTATGCTTGAAGTATTATTACTTTTATGTCAATATGAACTTTTATCTTGAATCTTTCAGATCTGAATATTCATACTACAATTAAGAAGATTTACATTGAAATTATGCCAAAGTATCACTCCGCATAAAAATTCTCTTTTTATCATTTACTTACTCGAGGACGAGCAGGAATTAAGCTTGGGGATGCTTGATACGTCTCCAACGTATCTATAATTTTTGATTGCTCCATGCTAGTTTATCTACTGTTTTAGGCAATATTGTGCTTAATTATCCACTTTTATTTTATTTTTGGGACTAACCTATTAACCGGAGGCCCAGCCCAGATTTGTTGTTTTATGCCTATTTCAGTGTTTCGAGGAAAAGGAATATTAGATAGAGTCAAAACGGAACGAAATCAACTAGAGAAGTTATTTTTAGAAGGAAAGCCACTCGATGGATTTGGAGTGCACGTAAGGGAAGAAGGGAGGTGACCACGAGTGTGGGGGGCACGCCCACCCCCCTAGGGCGCGCCCCCCTGGGGGGCGCCCCCCTGCCTCGTGGCCCCCCCTTCGGGCCACCAACGTACCCCTTGCACCCATATATACCTACGTATCATAAAACTTCTAGAACAGAAGATATGTCAGGACCCCGATCCTAGGTCACACCGATCTAGCATGTAACACATCATATCACTTTGTGGCCTCACGCACGGTATTCCCACGGGTGCCACCTTACCTGGCCCGGGACCGTTTGCGCCTTTTGACTCATGTATATGATAGTGTTGCTAGCATCCATATGATAAGGAGCTCGGGCCGACATGGCTAGTCGTAAACCCAAAGTGGCACAGACTTACAGGGACAGGCATCCATGACCCAGCATCGAACGTGTCAGTCATCAGCGAGTGAATCCAGGCTATAGCACTGGGCTAGCAGGACTCTGGTGAACTGGGCTATGGCGGCCTAACAGGACTCCGGTATTCATCGCGTGACATTTCCCCGAAGGGACAGACACAGGAACGAAGAAGGACACTTGCCGGCCAGCCTAAGTGTTCCAGAGCAGTAGCAAGCTACCATGGCTAGGTGGAAACACTAGGATACATTTCCCGGTAAGAGGGGCTACTAAGGATAAACAACTAGATAGTCAGATCCCATACATACCAAGCATTTCAATAACATACACACAGTATGCTCGATATGTGCAAATACAACATGGCATCAAAAAATGACTCTACGACTCAAGTATTTATTCATTAGGCTCCGAGGAGCGAGATATTACAAACATGGGTCTCACGACCCAACATTTAGAGCATACAAGTCAAAGCACAAGCGGAAGCTAACATGTCTGAGTACAGACATCTACAAATGAAAAAGGCTTAGAAGCCTGACTATCTACCAGATCCTGCCGAGGGCACAAGATCGTAGCTGAGGTATCAAGCTAAACGTCGAAGTCTAGCGGAACTACTAACGAGACCGAAGTCCCTCTGCAAAAACATAAAATAGGCAAATGTGAGTACAAATGTACCCAGCAAGACTTACATCAGAACTAACTACAAATGCATCATTATCAACAAAGGGGATGGTGGGGTTTAACTGCAGCAAGCCAGCTTTGACTCGGTGGCTATCCTAAACTACGAGTGCAAGTAACTCTTTTGAGGTGGCGCACACGAGTCCACATATTCACCATATCAATACACCACTGTGGATCCGCTGCCGTCTCCCTACGAGAACGCCATCCATAGCACTCACGCTTATCTTGCGCATTTTAGAGTATCCACTTTCACTTGTCTATGAACTGTTATAGGCAACCCAGAAGTCCTTTTTCACTGACACGGCTATTCGAATAGATGATGTTAACCCTACAGGGGTGTACTTCTTCACACACGCTCTCACCACTTACCGCCGTTTACACGACATGTACTCGGCAACCTTCAAGCGGAAGACCAACGTGGGTGTCGGCCACGGCCTACCTAAACACTCAAGTCTCTAGTCCAGGTTTATCGCCAATTCGGGTTCCATCCGCGAGGAGATCCGGCCGGGGTTTCGCTCACAGCCCCAAACAATGTGTGCAGGGTTCTCGAGACACCAAACAGGCGCTCGGTACACTGGGCCACGGTGTATCTACCGCATCATAGCCCACCCCTAGGGTCAGTGCTACGCACGGCCTCCAACACATATCCTACAAACACCAGAAACTAGTTGCAACTCCTGGACAGAGAACAAGGGTGATTAAGAAGCCGAGAGGGTCCATTGGTTTTGGGCCCAATGCGTGGTAGTATCTATTTCATGGATCACAAACACAGAACTCAGTTCCTGAGGACGGCTTCAATGAGACAACCCACCATGTACTCCTACATGGCCTCTCACCGCTACCTTTACCAAATCATGTTCACACACTTAGCTCACACACAGTAGGACATGTTCACACACCTCTGATTCATCCCGGATGAATCAGACCTGACACAACTCTAAGCAATAGCAGGCATGACAAACAAGCATGAATGAGTAGGCACATCAGGGCTCAAACAACTCCTACTCATGCTAGTGGGTTTCATCTATTTACTGTGGCAATGACAGGTCATGCAGAGGATAAGGGGTTCAACTACCGCAACAAGTAACAGATGAATTGTTGTTGTCCTAATGCAGTAAAAGAGAGCAGGAGCGAGAGAGTGGGATTGTATCGGAATGAACAAGGGGGTTTTGCTTGCCTGGCACTTCTGAAGATAGCATTGAGTCTTCATCAGTGTCAACGATCACAACGTCGGCACAACGTCTACCGAGGGGGAACAACAATGACAAACAGAGAAGAAACACGATCAATGCAATGCACAATATGATGCATGCTATGAAATGGCATTATGAATGTGTTTTGGGCTAATGCAAGCTAAATCAGAATGAGATGAGTCCATTTGAACCAAAGATTCAAATGCAAACCCATTTTATGAAGTCATAAAGGTGCATTAACTTATTTGACCTAAACAGCAAGGTTAAAGTGTTCTAACATGCATGAAACGAGTACAAATGGATAGATTGGGTTGTTCTAATCATTTTTCATATATAACTTGTTTGATTTGGAGCTACGGTTGATTTTTTATGATTTTTAGAAGTTTTGGTTATTTTCTGGAATTTTCTGAATAAAAATAAATCCAGAAAATGATTTACTGTGTCAGCCTGACGTCAGTGTGACGTCAGCAGGTCAACGGAGCCGGTCCAGGTCAAACTGACCAGTGGGTCCCACTGGTCAGTGACTCAGGGCTAGTCAGACTCACAGACAGGTGGGACCAGTCAAATGCCACGTCAGCAAAGTCAATGCTGACGCGTGGGGCCACTGTGATTGGTTAAAACTAAGCAGGGATTAAGCTGTGTGGTTAATTAAGGGCGTGGGGCCCAGTTATCATTGACCCGTGGGGTTAACTGATCGGTGATTAGCGCTATTTAAGCGAGTGCCACGTCATCTAATCGCCGACTAATCGCCGGCGGTAAGAAGACGCGGCGGCGTTGCCCGTCCGGCCAACTCCGGCGACGGGAGCAAGTGGGGCTGGTCTCGTTGGAACGGCCGCGTCGCGGTGCGTCCAACGGCGGTGGTTGCAGGGGCTGGGGCAGCCAGAGACGACGGCAAGGAGCTCGGCCACGGTGGCCTGAGCTCGGGTGTGAGCACGGCAGTGCTGCGCTGCGCGAGGCGGCGCGTGCGAGGCCTCAACAGGCTCTACGCGGAGCGGGGATCAAGCAGGGCATGACGCCCGGGCCGTTGTGTGGCCGAGGACACGTCGGCGGCGAGCACAGGTGGCGGCACGTGCGGTTGGATATGGTGCAGCAGCTACGGCGTGCGAGAGAGGGAGCGGAGAGGGGGAGCAGGGGCAGGAGCTCACGGCAGTTGCGACGAGGCGAACGGCGAGCTCGGGGAAGCATCGCAGCGAGCGGGGCGGCGAGAGGGATCTCCAGCGGCCGGCGGCGAGGATGAGGATGATGGCGTCGCCTCGGGAGTCCCGCGAGCGCGTGTTTTGTCTTGGGGCTCCATGGCATCGAGGCTGAGCCTCTGGACAGCACGGGGAGGCGAAGGGAGCACGGTGGCTGCGTCTACGGCGTATGGCGGCGGCGAGCTCCGCTCGGGCAGAGAGGGAGAGAAAGTAGAGGAGGGGGAAGAGGTCGGGGGAGAGCGAGAGAGTTCCAGAGGGGTGTGTGGCATCTCCAGGGTGACGTTGGGGAGGCGGCAGCAAGCAGGAGGTGGCCAGGCATGAGCACGCGCGCGGGTGACACGCCTCTGCCTCCTGGCAGGGGTTGAAGACGACCGCTTCAGGCCAGTGGGCTGGGCTGCCAGCTGGAACTGGGCCAGGTGGGCTGCTAGGTGGACGGCAGGTAAGTCTCTCTCTGTCTCTTTTCTGTTTTCTATTTTTTTGTAATTTCAGGGCTTTATTAAAAATGTCAGGGCATTACCAAAAATCATGAAACTAATCATGACTACTATTTGGAATATATCCAACAGTAAACATTTTAGTTTATGATTATTTGAGCATTTAAAATATTTAATAGCATTTAAATGCCCAAATGCAAATACTATAAGATTTAATTAAGAGCCCAAATATGTCATGGAAAAATGTGCAACACCCCTGGTTATGTCTCCAGCATTTTCCAGAAATGATGAACATTTTTGATAGCCATTTGGACTCATTGAAAATATTTTAGTTGAACCTAGTTCAATTCATTTGGTGCTAGGGTTTAGTCAATCCCCATTTCAAGTTTAAATGAAAATGAAAATGATGCATGGATGCAATGCCACTAATTACAAGAAGATTTCTAGGGCTGTGACAACTCACCCCCACTAAACAAGAATCTCATCCCGAGATTCAAGACGTGAGGTAAGAAGACAGAGGGGGTACAAGACCAACAAAATCTTCACGATCCAGGTTGCACTTCATAAGATCATTGATTCGATCATGATCTTTGTCTCGATGTCATGCTCCGAGAGCTCCAACTATCAGGACAACGAGAGGAAAGGGAAAACTCTAGAAGGATCGATCTTCTCGAAGATCGAACAACCGACGATCAACTCGCGGAATGAGACATTGAACATTTCTCGAGTTGAGACATGAAACATACATCCAGAGGGATGGAGTGTAACAGATGATGAAGGTTCACTACGTAGACACAATTCCACACTTAAGAAGGTGGTGAACGTTGGTCCACGTAGCGAGGAGTTGAGTTGCCATGATAACATAACGAGACATCTTAAGGAAAGTGACTGCATAAATATTCCCTTAAGTGGCAAATCGAATTACTTTTGATATAGATATCATTGAGACTTTTTATACCATCCCAAGGCAATCGCAATCGATCATTTGAAGGAGTTCGAAAGAATGACATACTCAGACTAGAATGGATGATGTGGACTACCTTGTTGAAGACAACACAATGGATGTTTTTTCTTATCATCGGAAGTGGATGGGACCCATGGTAGGACCACTTTTGAAGATGATCCTAAACAGTAGTTACTGAGGTGCAAGCTGGAAACAAAATTGCAAATGCTGGAAATGATTATGGTAACTGGGAATAACTCAACGAGAGTGATTCCACCGTTTGGATGGTTATAGCTTATCGAGGAAACCCATAGCACAAGAATCCCTAAGGAACAACTTATAGAATAAGCCGCATGAAATCCTCGTGGAGAAAATGGACAAATTGCCCAATCAAGATACTATAGTGATAGATCCTCCGGCTAGGTGCGTTGGCCACGACATCCACTTTACCGGTTACAGTGAGACCATTATTATCATTCTTGGGAAACGTTCCAACCATCATATCTGCCCAAGATTCAGATCTGGTTGGTGTTAGGATATTCCAGACTCATCAAGTCTAGAAAGAAAAATGAAAGTTTGCAACACAAATCGACGAGATGACGTTGCGTGATTCTCGGGAAATGAACTACGATACCAAGCTCCAAAACATGAGTTGGTTCTGCTATAAACATGTGAACACGTTGTCCCAGACAAACATGATCCCATGGTAGTCTTACAATAAAACACTACCGAGTTCCGGAGGGGAACCATCATCGAGGATATGAAAGTCCTTGCATAGGGTATACTCTTAAGAAGGAGCTTCTTCTCCTTGAACAAATCAATCAGTGGCTTGGTGTGCTACGGAATACATATGGAGTGGAGGTAATTAATCTACCAAACCATAGTATACTTTGCACATGTGTGACTAACTTGGGGTGATTCCAAGGAAGCAACATTGACTTTATCAAATTCACGGCGGCAACTTACATTAAATGCACGTGAATCTGAGGAAGTCACTTCTTACATCCGAACATATACCTCATGAACGGAACACGAAGATAATGCTTACACAAGTTTCCAACACTAGCCTGATGTTCATCATGAATTATGGAGGAGATAAAATGTTGCTAATGGGCTCAACAACAACTCATCAAAATTTCCATATCACTGGAATTCCGCCATTATGTGAACAAGGTGATAGTATTGGTCAGACCAAAGGATGTAATGGTGTATGCCCGAGGGATCAACCATGAGTAAGACAACATTACGAACATCGTTGGTTCTGATTTGACTTGACGATAGCCCATACTCAAATCAAAGTTTTGACAAGACAATAGATCCAACAACTGATCACAAGGACCAATCGATGGAGATATCATCTTTCTTCAACACACACACACAAGAAGATATCCGTTAACATGAACTAAGCCAGTCAAGCTTTTATCTTCCAACTCTCCAAGTTGTTGTCTAGCTCAACCAACTAGCTCAGGGATATCCAACACAGATTCTTGGAGAAAGGGTGGTTTCGAAAACCAACTTGATCACGAACTCAACATAGCGGCCAGGTGACAACCTGGTGATACTTCCGAGAAGAAATTCGGAAAATCACGAACCACCATTATGTTACTAAGCCCGAGAACAATCTTGCTTTTGAGGGCAAGATGATATGATCAAATGAGCGAGGACTTGACAAGATCCTAACTCATCAATAAAAGTGTGCACCGAGAAAATGGACTAGGTGGCACAATCAACCTTAGGGTGATGATTCAATAATCAACACGCTAAGAATGAGAATATTGTCCATTAACTACCAAGCAACGGAGTTACTAGGAGTATTGATTTCACACATCATGGTTCACTTGCCGGCATTTCGGTTGCGACAACACGGGACCGACGAATGAAAAATGATGGCAAGAAGTATCACTTCGTCAATAATTCATGAGAGATGGTGCAATTCTCATGACAATTCTGACATAAAGGGGGTAATACTCCAGGGTAGAACAGAATCAAAACTGGATTGGCATTTGATCTGCGGAATACAGGTGCTTTGACCCAATCCTAGAAATGGATAAGGTACTGGAGTTTGTTTCTCCTAGTCATTCTGAACTAGAATGGCTTGACGGACCACTAGAGTAATAGGCATCGATAAACACGATTGCCAACTACTCCTTACTATCAATTGATAGACGAGGGCTAGAAAACAAGTAAAGAGGGACAACTCAAAAGAACATCTGATTTTCTGAGTTGTGGATGCATAGATTAGTATGTTGAGCAAAGCTCAACATTTCTTCCGGCTAACCCATGCAGGAAGGTAGAGTTGGCAGATTCACAATGTAGAATGAAGAACTCATCAAGAGCACTCTTATTGTGATCTTTTGGTTCAAAGGAACTCCTGCGAAGGATGGTTCATGGTATTTGGAAGAATGATATACCACGGACCTCAAGGACTATCGCAAAGGTTACTGATATCGTAAAGGAACTAGCAAACACTATCAACATGAGGTAAGAAGGGTGAATCTCGGGTTCAAGAACCCCGGAATGGAATACCTACTAACTAATAACATCACGGGATGCTTTCGAGAATGATGGCCAGAATCATCACACGGGGAACACAAAACATGGCTAGTTTACTAGGTAATCTTCTAAGACACCTAGAGTCGTAATAATAACCCCAACATATATGTAAAGGCAATAATTTACCTCAACGCACCGATTAGTGTGGTTATTCTGACCATAAAGGACACCGGGAACGGAAAGAAAGGATTTGCAAATGGCTCAGACTATTTAGAAACCTGGGATGACTCGGACAGCATAACGGCTGGTGTGCTGGTGCGCCCCCCTTGGGCCCCCATGCGCCCATGGTTGGAAACCCTAGGGGTGGGGGGCGCCTCCACTTGCCATGGGGGGCGCCTCCACTTGCCATGGGGGCCGCCGCCCATGGTTGGAAACCCTAGGGGTGGGGGGCGCCCCTTGGCCGCCGCCCCCCCTTGGAGATTCAATCTCCTAGGGCCGACGCCCCCCTTGGGGACCCTATATAAAGAGGGGGGAGGGAGGGCAGCCGCACCCATGCACTTGGCGCCTCCTTTCCCCCTTGCTACACCTCTCCCTCGCGCAGACGCTTGGGGAAGCCCTGCCGGGATCCCTGCTGCATCCACCACCAAGCCATCGTGCTGCTGGATCTCCATCAACCTGTCCTTCCCCCTTGCTGGATCAAGAAGGAGGAGACGTCTTCCCTAACCGTACGTGTGTTGAACGCGGAGGTGCTGTCCGTTCAGCACTAGGATCATCGGTGATTCTGATCACGAGGAGTACGACTCCCTCAACCCCGTTCTCTTGAACGCTTTTGCATGATCTACAAGGGTATGAAGATGCACTCTTCTCTCTTGTTGCTAGATGAACTCATAGATAGATCTTGGTGAAACCGTAGGAAAAAAATTATTTTCTGCAACGTTCCCCAACAGTGGCATCATGAGCTAGGTCTATGCATAGTTCTCTTTGCACGAGTAGAACACAAATTTGTTGTGGGCGTAGATGTTGTCAACTTTCTGTCCACTACTAGTCTTATTTTGCTTCAGCGGTATTGTGGGATGAAGCGGCCCGGACTGACCTTACATGTACGCTTACGTGAGACAGGTTCCACCGACTGACATGCACTAGTTGCATAAGGTGGCTAGCGGGTGTCTATCTCTCCCACTTTAGTTGGAGCGGATTCGATGAAAACGGTCCTTATGAAGGGTAAATAGAAGTTGGCAAATCACGTTGTGGCTTTTTCGTAGGTAAGAAAATGTTCTTGCTAGAACCCTATTGCAGCAACGTAAAAGATGCAACAACAATTAGAGGACGTCTAACTTGTTTTTACAGCAATTGCTTTGTGATGTGATATGGCCAAAAGTTGTGATGAATGATATATATGTGATGTATGAGATCATGTTCTTGTAATAGGAATCACGACTTGCATGTCGATGAGTATGACAACCGGCAGGAGCCATAGGAGTTGTCTTAATTATTGTATGACCTCTGTGTCAATGAATTAATGCCTTGTAATTACTTTACTTCATTGCTAAACTGTTAGCTATAGTAGTAGAAGTAATAGTTGGCGAGAAACTTCATGGAGACACGATGATGGAGATCATGATGATGGAGATCATGGTGTCATGCCGGTGACGAAGATGATCATGGAGCCCACAAGATGGAGATCAAAGGAGCTATGTGATATTGGCCAAATCATGTCACCACTATTTGATTGCATGTGATGTTTATCATGTTTTTGCATCTTGTTTACTTAGAACAACGGTAGTAAATAAGATGATCCCTCATAATAATTTCAAGAAAGTGTTCCCCCTAACTGTGCGCCGTTGCGACTGTTCGTTGTTTCGAAGCACCACGTGATGATCGGGTGTGATAGATTCTAACATTCACATACAACGGGTGTAAGACAGATTTACACACGCAAAACACTTAGGTTAACTTGACGAGCCTAGCATGTACAGATATGGCCTCTGAACAGAGAGACCGAAAGGTCGAACATGAGTCGTATGGAAGATGCGATCAACATGGATATGTTCACCGATGATGACTAGTCCGTCTCACGTGATGATCGGACACGGCCTAGTCGACTCGGATCATGTAACACTTAGATGACTAGAGGGATGTCTAATATGAGTTGGAGTTCATTAAATAATTTGATTAGATGAACTTAATTATCATGAACTTAGTGTAAAAATCTTTGCAAAATGTCTTGTAGATCAAATCCTAGAGAAAACCAAGCTGAAACATGATGGTAGCAACTATACGGACTGGGTCCGAAACCTGAGGATCATCCTCATAGATGCCAAGAAAGCATATGTCCTAGAAGGACCGCTAGGTGAAGCACCCATCCCGGAGAACCAAGACGTTATGAACACTTGGCAGTCACGTGCTGATGATTACTCCCTCGTTCAGTGCGGCATGATTTATAGCTTAGAACCGGGGCTCCAAAAGCGTTTTCAGCAACACGGAGCATATGAGATGTTCAAGGAGCTGAAAATGGTTTTCCAAGCTCATGCCCGGGTCGAGAGATATGAAGTCTCCAACAAATTCTATAGTTGTAAGATGGAGGAAAATAGTTCTGTCAGTGAGCACATACTCAAAATCTCTGGGTTGCACAACCGCCTGTCCCAGCTGGACATTAACCTCCCGGACGAGGCGGTCATTGACAGAATCCTTCAGTCGCTCCCACCGAGCTACAAGAGCTTTGTGATGAACTACAATATGCAGGGGATGGTGAAAACTATTCCTGAAGTATTTTCAATGCTGAAGTCAGCAGAGGTAGAAATCAAAAAGGAACATCAAGTGTTGATGGTCAATAAAACCAGTAAGTTCAAGAAAGGCAAGGGTAAGAAGAACTTCAAGAAGGACGACATGGATGTTGCCGCGCCCGGTAAGCCAGTTGCCGGGAAGAAGTCAAAGAATGGACCCAAGCCTGAGACTGAGTGCTTTTATTGCAAAGGGAAGGGTCACTGGAAGAGGAACGGCCTCAAATACTTAGCGGACAAGAAGGCCGACAACACTAAAGGTATATGTGATATACATGTAATTGATGTGTACCTTACTAGTGCTCGTAGTAGCTCCTGGGTATTTGATACCGGTGCCGTTGCTCATATTTGTAACTCAAAGCAGGAGCTGCGGAATAAGCGGATACTGGCGAAGGGCGAGGTGACGATGCGCGTCGGGAATGGTTCCAAGGTCGATGTGATCGCCGTCGGCATGCTACCTCTACATTTACCTACGGGATTAGTTTTAAACCTCAATAATTGTTATTTAGTGCCAGCTTTGAGCATGAACATTGTATCTGGATCTCGTTTAATACGAGATGGCTACTCATTAAATCCGAGAATAATGGTTGTTCTATTTATATGAGAGATATGTTTTATGGTCATGCCCCGCTGGTCAATGGTTTGTTCTTAATGAATCTCGAACGTAATATTACACATATTCATAGTGTGAATACCAAAACATGTAAGATTGATAACGATAGTCCCACATACTTGTGGCACTTCCGCTTTGGTCACATTGGTGTCAAGCGCATGAAGAAGCTCCATGCTGATGGACTTTTAGAGTCTCTCGATTATGAATCATTTGGCGCATGCGAACCATGCCTCATGGGCAAAATGACCAAGACTCCATTCTCCGAAACAATGGAGAGAGCAACCAACTTATTGGAAATCATACATACTGATGTATGTGGTACAATGAGCGTTGAGGCTCACGGAGGATATCGTTATGTTCTCACTCTCACTAATGACTTAAGTAGATATGGGTATGTCTACTTGATGAAACACAAGTATGAGAACTTTGAAAAGTTCATGGAATTTCAGAATGAGGTAGAGAATCAACGTGACCGAAAGATATAGTTCTTACGATCAGATCATGGAGGAGAATATTTAAGTCACGAATTTGGTACGCACTTAAGGAAATGTGGAATCGTTTCACAACTCACGCCGCCTGGAACACCTCAGCGTAACAGTGTATCCGAACGTTGTAATCGCACTCTATTGGATATGGTGCGATCTATGATGTCTCTTACTGATTTACCACTATCATTTTGGGGATACGCTCTAGAGACAGCTACATTCACTTTAAATAGGGCACCGTCTAAATCCATTGCGAAGACACCGTATGAATTATGGTTTGGGAAGAAACCTAAGCTGCTGTTTCTAATAGTTTGAGGATGCGATGCTTATGTCAAGAAACTTCAACCTGAAAAGCTCGAACCCAAGTCGGAAAAATGCGTCTTCATAGGATACCCCCAGGAAACCATTGGGTATACCTTCTACCTTAGATCCGAAGGCAAGATGTTTGTTGCCAAGAACAGATCCTTTCTGGAGAAAGAGTTTCTATCGAAAGGAGTAAGTGGGAGGAAAGTAGAACTCGATGAAGTATTACCTCTTGAACCGGAAAGTAGTGCAGCTCAGGAAAATGTTCCTGTGGTGCCTACACCAACTGGAGAGGAAATTAATGATGATGATCAAGGTACTTCGGATCAAGTTGCTACTGAACTTCGTAGGTCCACAAGGACACGTTCCACACCAGAGTGGTATGGCAACCCTATCCTGGAAATCATGTTGTTAGACAACAGTGAACCTTCGAACTATGAAGAAGCGATGGCGGGCCCAAATTCCAACAAATGGCTTGAAGCCATGTAATCCGAGATAGGATCCATGTATGAAAACAGAGTATGGACTTTGACAGACTTGCCCGCTGATCGGCGAGCGATAGAAAACAAATGGATCTTTAAGAAGAAGACAGACGCGGATGGTAATGTTACCATCTATAAAGCTCGACTTGTTGCTAAGGGTTATCGACAAGTTCAAGGGGTTGACTACGATGAGACTTTCTCTGCCGTAGCGAAGCTGAAGTCCGTACGAATCATGTTAGCAATTGCCACATACTATGATTATGAGATATGGCAGATGGACGTCAAAACAACATTCGTTAACGGCTATCTTAAGGAAGAACTGTATATGATGCAGCCGGAAGGTTTTGTCGATCCTAAGAATGCTAACAAGGTATGCAAGCTCCAGCGATCCATTTATGGGTTGGTGCAAGCATCTCGGAGTTGGAACATTCGCTTTGATGAGATGATCAAAGCGTTTGGGTTTATGCAGAATTATGGAGAAGCCTGCGTTTACCAGAAAGTGAGTGGGAGCTCTGTAGCATTTCTCATATTATATGTAGATGACATACTTTTGATGGGAAATGATATATAACTTTTGGATAGCATTAAGGCCTACTTGAATAAGTGTTTTTCAATGAAGGACCTTGGAGAAGCTGCTTACATATTAGGCATCAAGATCTATAGGGATAGATCGAGACGCCTCATAGGTATTTCACAAAGCACATACCTTGATAAGATATTGAAGAAGTTCAATATGGATCAGTCCAAGAAAGGGTTCTTGCCTGTATTGCAAGGTGTGAGATTGAGCTCGGCTCAATGCCCGACCATGGCAGAAGATATAGAAGAGATGAGTGTCATCCCCTATGCCTCAGCCATAGGGTCTATTATGTATGTCATGCTATGTACCAGACCTGATGTTAGCCTTGCCGTAAGTTTGGTAGGAAAGTACCAAAGTAATCCGGCAAGGAACACTGGACAGCTGTCAAGAATATCCTGAAGTACCTAAGGAGGACTAAGCATATGTTTCTCGTTTATGGAGGTGACGAAGAGCTCGTCGTAAAGGGTTACGTCGACGCTAGCTTCAACACAGATCTGGATGACTCTAAGTCACAAACCGGATACGTGTATCTGTTGAATTGTGGAGCAGTGAGCTGGTGCAGTTGCAAGCAGAGCGTCGTGGCGGGATGTACATGTGAAGTGGAGTACATGGCAGCCTCGGAGGTAGCGTACGAAGCAATATGGATGAAGGAGTTCATCACCGACCTAGGATTCATACCCAATGCGTCGGGGCCGATCACTCTCTTGTGTGACAACACTGGAGCTATTGCCCTTGCTAAGGAGCCCAGGTTTCACAAGAAGACCAGGCACATCAAGCGTTGTTTCAACTCCATCCGAGAAAATGTTCAAGATGGAGACATAGATATTTGCAAAGTGCATACAGATCTGAATGGGTGTTCGATTCATCACAATGTAACTAGATTATTGACTCTAGTGCAAGTGGGCGACTGTTGGAAATATGCCATGGAGGAAATAATAAAAGGATTATTATTATATTTCCTTGTTCATAATTGTCTTTTATTCATGCTATAATTTGTTATCCGGAAATCGTAATACATGTGTATATACATAACATGTCCCTAGTGAGCCTCTAGTTGAATAGCTCATTGATCAATAGATAGTCATGGTTTCCTGACTATGGACATTGGATGTCGTTGATAATGGGATCACATCATTAGGAGAATGATGTGATGGGCAAGACCCAATCCTAAGCATAGCACAAGATCGTATAGTTCGTTTGCTAGAGCTTTTCCATTGTCAAGTATCTTTTCCTTAGACCATGAGATCGTGTAACTCCCGGATACCATAGGAGTGCTTTGGGTGTACCAAACGTCACAACGTAACTGGGTGACTATAAAGGTATGCTACGGGTATCTACGAAAGTGTCTGTTGGGTTGACACGGATCGAGACTGGGATTTGTCACTCCATATGACGGAGAGGTATCTCTGGGCCCACTCCGTAATGCATCATCAGAATGAGCTCAAAGTGACCAAGTGTCTGGTCACGGGATCATGCATTACGGTATGAGTAAATTGACTTGCCGGTAACGAGATTGAACGAGGTATTGGGATACCGACAATCGAATCTCGGGCAAGTAACATACCGATTGACAAAGGGAATTGTATACGGGGTTGCTTGAATCCTCGACATCATGGTTCATCTGATGAGATTGTCAAGGAGCATGTCGAAGCCAACATGGGTATCCAGATCCCTCTGTTGGTTATTGACCGGAGAGCCGTCTCGGTCATGTCTACGTGTCTCCCGAACCCGTAGGGTCTACACACTTAAGGTTCGGTGACGCTAGGGTTGTAGAGATATTAGTATGCATTAAACCGAAAGTTGTTTGGAGTCCCGGATGAGATCTCGTACATCACGAGGGGTTCCGGAATGGTCCGGAGGTAAAGAATTATATAAGGGAAGTCGAGTTTCGGCCATCGAGAAAGTTTCGGGGGTCACCGGTATTGTACCGGGACCACTAGAAGGGTCCCGGGGGTCCACCGGGTGGGGCCACCTATCCCGGAGGGCCACATGGGGTGAAGTGGGAGGGGAACCAGCCCCTGGGGGCCTGGTGCGCCCCCCTTGGGCCCCCCTGTGCCTAGGGTTGGAAACCCTAGGGGTGGGAGGCGCCTCCACTTGCTTTGGGGGGTAAGGCACCCCCTTGGCTGCCGCCCCCCCTTGGAGATTCAATCTCCTAGGGCCGGCGCCCCCCCTTGGAGATTCAATCTCCTAGGGCCGGCGCCCCCCCTTGGGGACCTTATATAAAGAGGGGGGAGGGAGGGCAGCTGCACCCATGCACTTGGCGCCTCCCTTCCCCCTTGCTACACCTCTCCCTCCCGCAGACGCTTGGCGAGGCCCTCCGGGATCCCTGCTGCATCCACCACCACGCCATCGTGCTGCTAGATCTCCATCAACCTCTCCTTCCCCCTTGTTGGATCAAGAAGGAGGAACGTCTTCCCCAACCGTACGTGTGTTGAACGCGGAGGTGCTGTCCGTTCAGCACTAGGATCATCGGTGATTTGGATCACGACGAGTACGACTCCCTCAACCCCGTTCTCTTGAACGCTTCCACATGATCTACAAGGGTATGTAGATGCACTCTTCTCTCTCGTTGCTAGATGAACTCATAGATTGATCTTGGTGAAACCGTAGGTGGGCGTCGCTCGTCCTTGAACTTCTCGGGGTCACCTCCTTGGGCGGTTGGCGTAGGGAGGCCGAAGAAGGCAAAGAACAGGTGGCGGGCTGTCAAGTTGGAGTACGATGGCACCAACGCCTTCATAGCGTATTAAGGGACCGCTACCTCATCTTCTAGCTCTTCCTCCCATGCCACCACTACCAACCCTCTCCTTGGCGACCACCGGCATGTTTTCTTGGCGACCTCTGCTGCTCGTACCTCGCCTAGGAACCCCTTTTTGCCCTTTTGCTTTCTTGTTTCATTTCTCGAGGAGAGGGACAAGAAAGGGATTATAGGCACCTTATCTTTTTTTAACTTGTAAGCCTATGGGCCTTATTTAGATCTAAAACTTGCAACCTCCCTGTTCATGTTTATGTTCCGTACTTACCGTACCTGTATGGAACGTATTAATGGAAAAGGGGTGCTTGCCAGGTCTTGTGCGTGCGTGTGAGCAAAGCCCAAACCAAGGGACAGGTCCTTGTTATTTTCAATATAAGCATCGTTGCCCGGCAGCAGGCCTCGCCATTCCCCCACTCCATTCGCCCATATTCACGCCTTTCGCGGAAGTAGGGATGAAGTGGGGGTGGGCCCTACACTTGCTTGCTTGCCGCCACAGCTACAACCATATTCCGAACCAAGAAGCTCTTGGGTGATAGGAACGAGGGGAGCACGGCAGCCTTTGAACAAAACGAGGTTCCATAGGTCCCAAGTTTCATACGGAAATGCATGACAGGGGATGGGGAAACTTATCTGAATCTTCAGCCCCCGGCAACCTTGACTTGCCGTGGGTGGACCTTCGTGTCTTCTTCCCTCTGCAAGCTCGGCTTGCCGGGCCCGAGGTGCTGGCTTGTTCTCTTCCTTCCACTTGTCTTGGCGGAAACATATCATGTACACTGCATACCAAAGAGGAAGGATAGGAACAAAATGACGCGAACTCGACCTCTATGCTAGGGGTTAGTCGCCGCTAAGCACTATCAACCCTAACCAAGGGAGAGACACAATCTACTATGCATGCTATGACTTAGGGCGCCAGCGCTTCATTTATTTATGCTCAGGGTCTATGCCTGGCTTTGTACAAAGGGTCACATGCCTTGCCGGCAAAGCTCGCACAAAAGGTGGCTTGTCGGGAGGCCCTCCAGCCGCGCCTTATGGGTAAAACTTATGAAGATGCTCGACATTACAGGAGTTGCTCACTGGAATGGCATCTTCGGTCTCAAGGCGGACTGTGACAGGCCTGGTGACTCGCGTTACCCGATAAGGGCCTTCCCACTTTGGCGTCTATTTGTTGGAATTCTTGGCCGACTGAACGTGCCGAAGAACAAGGTCGCCTTCCTCAAAGCTCCGGGCATGAACCTTGCGGCTATGGTAGAGGCACAAGGCTTGCTGGTAGCATGCTGCTCCAACAGCTGCCCGGAGACGGTCTTCCTCAAGGAGCGTTGTGTCATCTTGCCGCAATCGCTCTTGCTCAAGCTCATCATAAGCGAGCACTCGAGGTGACCCGTATATGAGTTCCATGGGGAGAACTGCTTCTGCCCCGTAGACCAGGGCAAAGGGTGTCTGGCCGGTGTGGAGGAGGGGAGTGCACCGTCGCCGCATTGCCTCCGGCCAGATCTCTGCTGGCTTGCGGTGGCTCGCCGGAGTGACGACCTATGGGTCCTGCCGGCTGCAACTCGTTGTTGTTAGCGATGCTGATGAGACTCTAGACTATGGCCCTCCATTCTTGAAGCTTCTCCATAGCGGGAGGAAAGTCGAGGAGCAGTTGCGCGTGTGCTAGGGCTTCTGCTAGCGTGGGCGGCGGCAAAAACTATGTCGACCGCAATGCACTTCGACTTCTAACCGCGTTAAAAGGAGCCGCATCACGACCCCGCAGCCGTCTGCTACCTCCGCCAGCACCTCGGCGTGCATGCTGGCCCTCCTCACCATGTGAACGGTGCATGGGATTCTTCCCAAGGCGGCGCCCAGGGTCACCAGTAGGGCGGCGCTGCTCATCGCGCACGACCTGAGAAGAGCGTGCCGTGGGCGCCGGTGTTGGCGTCTTGGAGGTCGCCGCGCCGCCATCTGGCGGCATGACAACGCCCCTGGAGGGCCCCGTGCCGCCTGCGAGGAGCCCAACTCCGTCTCTGGAGCTCGTGACACGTGGCTCGTCGCCTGGCGTACGAACTGTGCTGCTCACCAGGCCTGGACTATGAGTGCGATGTGGATGTTCACGGGCCGCGCCTGGTCTGCACCGGTACTAGCAGTCCGGTCCCGAACGAACTAATCGCCGTGGTCGTCTTCTTCTTAGGAACCATGGCGATGGAGGACTGCTGGGGCAACTAGTAGACTAGATTCTCACAATTGCGCTCCCCTACATGGTGTGCCAAAGATGTCGGTGGGAAACAACACCTATGGGATCACGAGGATCCCTTCTACGGTTGTCGGGGCGCAGGGTTGCGAGAAAAGCAGGATTAACAATTAGCACAAGGATCATTTACCCAGGTTCGGGCCACGAGGATTCATAAAACCCTAGTCCTGCTTTGGTGGATGTATTGAGTGTTCTTTAGCTCTTGAACTAGCTATGGTCGCTGCGTGGTTCAAAAGAGCCGCATCCCCCTCCAGTACGCCATGGGCCTCCTTTTATAGTCGAAAGGGGCTGCCACAGTGGCACACAGGAGGTGGAAAGGCCTATGGTGGTATGAGCTTATCGCTCACATTATAGGGAAAGATGCATTTAATGCATAGCTTAGGTGTCCTCTTGCTTTATTGGGGACGGGAGTGAGGCCCGTCCCGTTCATCGTCGCTCCTCCTCGCTTCTACACGCGCCTTGGCCAGTGATGCATGCGGCGCGATGTAGGCAGGCAAGCAGCTGAGGTGGCGCGGTGGTGGAGCCTTCACGAAGATCTGCATGCCACCACTCAGGCGCATGCTAAGTTGGCCTGGAAACCGCATGTTGCCACGCAGGTGCCTGCTCAGCTGGTTGAGCTGGCAGCTGCATGTGAACGGCGGTGGAGACTTGGTTGGTGCAGCCCTAGCTGTGGTCCGGCTGACGCCCTTGGCAAGGGCCTTGCCCGGTGGCTCGGCAAGGGTGTTGCCGTGGCGCGCTGCTGTCCCCGACAAGGATCTTGCCGGGGGTCTTGTGGGTTTTCTTCGCTAAGGTCCCGCCAACTATCGCCGTCTTGTGATCCTCATCTGATCTCATATGTTCTTTGTCTTCACAAAGATCTACATACCACCATGGAGGTGCCTCCCGAGCCCTGGCCCAACGTGGTTGATGATGTTGGAGGTCGTGGGTTCGAGGGTGGCTTACTCCGCTAGTGTGGGCGAGTCGCCCCGGCAAGGGTCTTGCCGGGCTGCTGAGGCTGCCACGGCACGGGTCTTGTCAGGGAAACCTGCTTCGCCTATTTGCTCTCTGTGGTCTCGGCCCTTGGCGTTGTCTTGTTTATCTTGGACTTTGGTTTTGCCTCGGTTCACCTCCCCTGCCTTCCCGCTCGTGGTCATGGCGCGTGGCTCTGACTGCCCGCGCACAAGTAAAGGGGTACAAAAGTTGTGCCCCTACTTTTGTACACCGACAACGTACTAACCAGAGGCCCAGCCCGAATTGCTGTTTTTTTGCCTATTTCAATGTTTCGAAGAAAAGGAACATCAAACAGAGTCCAAACAGAATGGAACCTTTGGGATCGATCTTTTTGGAACAAACGTGATCCAGGGGACTTGGAGTGCAAGTCAAAAAACAAGCGAGGCGGCCACGAGGGTGCCCGGCGCGCCCCCTACAGGTAGGCACGCCCCCACCTTTGTGGGCCCCTTGAGCGTCCACCGAGGTACTCCTTCCTCCTATATATACCCATGTACCCCGAAAACATCAGGGGAGCCACCGAAAAACTATTTCCACCATTGTAACCTTCTGTATCCGCGAGATCCCATCTTGGAGTCGTCGCCGGCGCTCCACCAGAGGGGGAATCCACCATGGAGGGCCTCTATATCAACTCCAAGGCCTCTCCAATGAGTTGTGAGTAGTTTACCACAGACCTTCGGGTCCATAGTTATTAGCTAGATGGCTTCTTCTCTCTCTTTGATTCTCAATACAAAGTTCTCCTTCCTCTTCTTGGAGATCTATTCGATGTAACTCTTTTTGCGGTGTGTTTGTCGAGATCCGATGAATTGTGGGTTTATGATCAAGTTTATCTATGAGAAATATTTGAATCTCCTCTGAATTCTTTTATGTGTGATTAAGTTATCTTTGCAAGTCTCTTTGAATTATTAGTTTGGTTTGGCCAACTAGATTGATCTTTCTTGCAATGGGAGAAGTGCTTAGCTTTGGGTTCAATCTTGCGATGTCCTTTCCCAGTGACAATAGGGGCAGCAAGGCACATATTGTACTGTTACCATTGAGGTTAAAAAGATGAGGTTTATATCATATTGCATGAGATTATGCCTCTACATAATGTCATCTTTCTTAAAGTGTTACTCTGTTCTTCATGAACTTAATACTCTAGATGCATGTTGGATAGCGGTCGATATGTGGAGTAATAGTAGTAGATGCAGGCAGGAGTCGGTCTCCTTGTCACGGACGTGATGCCTATATACATGACAATGCCTAGATAATCTCGTAATTATTCGCTTTTCTATAAATTGCTTAACAGTAATTTGTTCACCCACCGTAATAATTATGCTATCTTGAGAGAAGCCACTAGTGAAACCTATGGCCCTCGGGTCTATCTCTTATCATATAAGCTTTCAATCTAGTTTTATTTGAATACTTACTTTTCCAATCTATATCATAATATACCAAAAATATATTTATCTCATCATAATATCTCTATCAGATCTCACTTTCGCAAGTGGCCTTGAAGGAATTGACAACCCCTTTATTGCGTTGGTTGCGAGTTCTTTGTTTGTTTGTGTATGTGCGCGGGACTTGTGAGGATCCTCCTACTGGATTGATACCTTGGTTCTCAAAAACTGAGGGAAATACTTATGCTAATGTGCTGCATCACCCTTTCCTCTTCAAGGAAAACCAACGCAAGCTCAAGACGTAGCACATGTATACCATAGAAACGCTCCTCCAGCTTCCTCACTTCATCCACGTAGGAGTCTGTCAACGGACTTTGATAATCCTTGTTAACTTGCCTGAAGACAAGCTGTGAGTCACCCCTGATGATGAGCTTCTTGATTCTGAGGTCTGCCGCGATCCTGAGACCGGCAAGCAGTCCCTTGTACTCGACAGTGTTGTTTGTCGACATCCCTAGGAAAGTGCACCTGGATTACATACTTGAGGTGCTCTCAGGTGGGTGCAATGAGGAGCACACTCGCATCAGTGCCTTGCAGCGAGAAATCCCCATCAAAGTACATAATCTAGTTGCGACTTGTTTCCTTGCCAGGGAGAGTGGTCTCCTGGACCTCTTCATCGGGCATCGAGGTCTATTCTGCAATAAACTCCGCCAAAACTCTGCTCTGAATAGTCGAGGTACTTTCAAACTTCAGACCAAAACTTGACAGCTCCAAAGCCCATTCCACAATCCTCCCCGTTGCATCTGGGTTGTGCTGTATCCGTTGTAAAGGGAGGCGGGTGACAATGGTGATCTCGTGCGCTTGGAAGTAATGACATAGCTTCCTAGAGGCCATGAGAAGGGCGAAGAGCAATTTCTGCGCACCAGAGTACCTAGACCTAGCCCCCTGCAACAATACAAAAAAAAGACACATCCGTGACATTTTGGGCCGAACGAATTTTTTTCTGTCATACATATGACACTTCTATGAGGATAATTGTGACAAAACCCGGTATCATCACAGATGTGGTGGGCTCCTACTTCTATGACAAAAAATCATGACAGAAAATGGGCTTTTCGTCTTGGGCGGGCCGGAGACACAGCCGCATGACATTCTTTGGGCCGTCCATGACAGAAAAAACCGTGGTAGAAGCGAGGGCGAGGAAAATTTTGGGGAGTTCCCGGTTACGGTTGGTGGTCGGGGGCCGAGCGATGCGTGTTTCTCTCGTACACATACACGCGTGTATGCGAGGCGTTGAATCTAACTGAAACCGAGCAAGGCGTTGGGCTCTAACTGAACCCGAGCGATTGCACTGCAGGCTACGCATTACTGAACCCGAGCGATCGATCAATGGCTGTTAACTGAACCCGAGCAATTGATTCCTTCTCTACTGCTGCTAACTGAAGCCGATCAATGCTTCCTCTTTGGATAAACAGTGAGCGTTGCGGGTGGTTTTGGATGAACAATGAGCGGTGGGAGTTGATGAACAGGACCCGTGGCATTGCCTCTAGATGAACATGACCCCATGGTGTGGAGGGCTGGATGAACAGGACGACCCCGTGGAGGGCTGGATGAATAGTAGACGGTGGAGGGGTTGATGAACAGTACCCCGTGGATGGCTGGTTGAACAGGAGCCCGTGGAGAGGGGTGGTTCAATACTAGCCGGTGGAGTAGCGGCCGGTGGAGGCTGGTTGAACAGGAGCCCGTGGATGAACAGTCGCAAGTGGAGGCTGGAGGAGGTCGACGGTGGATGAACAGTAGCCCGTGGAGGCTGGAGGAGGTCGACGGTGGAGATGAACAGTATCCCGTGGAGTCCTGTTTTGCGGTACGCCACACCCCTCCCGATGAACAGGACCACCGTTTCGACCGTAGCGCTCCAACACAAGTCTGTTTCGTCCATTTTGCGGTACGCCACAACCCTCCCAATCAACAGGACCCCCATATCGACCATAGGAAGTCCGTTTCCTCCATTTTCTCGTACGCCACACCCCTCCCGATCAACAGGACCCCCGTTTCGACCGTAGGAGATCCATTTCCTCCATTTTGCGGTACGCCAGACCCCTCCCGATGAACAGGATCCCGTTTCGAACGTGGACGGTCGAACACAATGCCCTTTCTTCCATTCTGCGGTACGCTAGGCCTCGTTTCCATCGCATGTTCCGTCCAAGCCCTCCCGATGAACACGGCGACGCATTCCATTCTGACCGAGCCGGTTGGCTCCCCATGAACACGACGACACTGTTTCTCCATTCTGACCCAAACATGTACATGAGACATCGCCGTACGTATGCGTGAGTAGGCATTCGAGACCCCGCCCGTATGTACACATACGTGGCCGTATTTTCTTTCTTGTACCCTGGCCACTGTAAGTACGTTTACATGCTACGTGCGTGCCTCTACTACGACACATGCGCGCCTCGACATCGACCAGTATATATGTACGTACACGTTTGCGACCAGAATGACAACACTACGTATGCTTCGACCAGGTGGGTCCCGACTGACTGGCACTTCCTTGCATGCCAAGATGTAGCTGTTGGGTCCCAGCTGTCAGGGGGAAACGTTTTTTTTTGAGAAATACGGTGGCCCGTCCGATGGGTCCCCGCTGTCAGGTGGAGGAATAATTATTTTGCACGTAATAAGGAGGCACCTCGTTGTTGCGGCCGTGGACCTAGCTGTTAGCCTCTCCACATACAGTCCACGTCCAATGGAAGTGATTCCTTGACCACGTTGACCACGCCGCGCGGAGAGCACCAGGGCGGTGGACGACGACCAGGCCTAGGAAGGGGACGACGTGGAGCCGGGGAAGACGCGGTAGTGGGACTACAAGAAATATGTCAACTTATGACCTTCTGTCAGTGACCCTGGAAGAAATGGTCATAAATTTATGACCATTTTAGACCAATTGGTCAAAAGCTGTCCGGGGGGCTCCAAACCCTACACCATTGCGACCATTTTGGTCAGAAAGGTCATAATTTGCTTACACGAAATGGTCATAAAGCAAACAACGCTAGTCCGCTGCCTTATTTCTAGTTGTTAATGACCAATATAGATGGTCATAGCCTTGTAAATTGTGGTGGGTTGCGATGACTAGGCGCCATCTCATCAGTTTTGCCTATGTGTCATGTCCATGTGGCAGTTTTTGCCCTAGGTTGTGAAGCAACCTATATTTTTGTCATTCCCAAAATTCCCAAAAAAATCTCATAAATTCTTTGGGTCATATCTTCGTCAAATATGTAAAAACCTTCCTTTCCTAGTTCAAAAATAATTCAAAAATATTCATTTTCCTATTCTGTTCAGAACAAATATTTGTGAAGGAAGTACCACTTTGGCATGTCCAAATAGTATCCATTTTCTACAGTGCTTTCCTATGCCCAAATAACCATCCTCCACCAAATGCCAGCTCAATCCATTCATTATTTTGAGCCGAGCTTCAACATTCGTATTTATGTCCAGTTTGGTGGTTTGCAAAGCAAGTACCACCTAGGCTGCTCCTTTTGAGCTGAAAATTTGTGAAGACGGTCTTCTTAGTAACTGATCATCCTCAGCCAAAACTCACGGCCATTAGCCTTGTACATTTCCCGTACCGTTAATCAAACACTTGGCTGCTTATTCATGTTTAAGCATCGACCGGTCTCCTCGTGAGAATCTTATGTTGTCATTTTCTTCCTAGCACCTACCTGGGGAGTTCCCAAACCACTAGACATGCCTAGGCCGCCTAGAACACATGGCAACGCCACGGTCACACGGTGACCACGCGGCGGGCATGCGAGCTTACGCGCTCTAGAGTTGGGGCCCTCGGCCACCGTTGAAACCTCGATGTCTCTCCATCAAACCATGTATTTCTGATTAAATAGGTACTTATGTAACTAGAAATGATTTTTGGAAATAATAAATAGAAAACTATGAGGCAGCTGCAGTTCAAATTTGACCGGCTTCCAACTGAATCGATGGGAATTTGTCTTTTTCACCAGAGGTGGATCAAAATTTTTGACACCCAACCATTTTGTCAATTGTGCATTAAATACGTCCTAATATTTTAGAAAATTGATTTGGTCCAATTTTGCAACAATTATTGGGTAGTTCCTTCATAAAAAAACCTCCTTTAGGGCACTCGGAAAATGAAAAATGGTTTTTTCGTGCAAAGAAAATGAAAACATCCTTAGGCAACATTGTTTTCCATTCCAATATGCACTCTTGTGCACAATATGAGATCATTTGAATAAACTATGCCACGAATGTGGCCATAAGATTGATCATTTGGCTTGAAAGCCATGAATCTTCAGAGATGATAACTCATTTCTGAGAACACTTTTTTAAAATAATTGCCGTATTACAAGTTTGTTATTTTTCCTGGGAACTTGGCCACATATAATGAAACAATGCGAAGGTTTCCCAATTTTTTGATTTTTTTTGAATTTTTATGCCCTTTTCAAAATGCGGTCAAAACATTGGGAATGACCATTCCTAGCTAGTTGTTGAATCTTGGATTTTTTTCGGTGTTTCTCTGATTAAATAGATACTTGTGTACCTAGAAATGATTTTTTGAGAAAAAATAAATAGCAAACTATGAGGCAACTACAGTTCAAATTTGACCCGCTTCCAGCTGAATCGGCGGAAATTTGTCTTTTTCACGAGAGGTGGATCAAAACTTTTTACACCCAACCATTTGGTCAATTGTGCATTAAATATGTCCTAGTATTTTAGAAAAATGATTTGGTCCAATTTTGCAACAATTATTTGGTAGTTCCTTCACAAAAAAACCTCCTTTCGGGCACTCGAAAAATGAAAAATAGTTTTTTCGTCCAAAGAAAATGAAAACTTCCTTAGGCAACATTGTTTGCCATTCCAATATGCACCGTTGTGCACAATATGAGATCATTTGAACAAACTATGCCACGAATGTGGCCATAAGTTTGATCATTTGCCTTGAAAGCCATGAAATTGAGAGATGATAGCTCATTTCTGAGAACACTTTTTTAAAATAATTGCCGTATTACAAGTTTGTTATTTTTCCTGGGTACTTGGCCACATATGATGAAACAATGCGAAGGTTTCCCAATTTTTTGATTTTTTTGAATTTTTTATGCCCATTTCAAAACGCGGTCAAAACGGCGGGAATGACCGTTCCTAGCTAGTGGTTGAATCTTTGAATTTTTTTGGTGTTTCTCTGATTAAATAGATACTTATGTACCTAGAAATGATTTTTTTTAAATAAAGAGGAAACTACGAGGTAGCTGCAGTTCAAATTTGACCCGCTTCCTACTGAATCGACGAAATTTGTCTCTTTCACGAGAGGTGGATAAAAGCTTTTGACACCCAACCATTTGGTCAATTGTGCATTAAATATGGCCTAATATTTTAGAAAAATGATTTGGTCCAATTTTGCAACAATTATTTGGTAGTTCCTTCACAAAAAAAAACAATTTCGAGCACTCAAAAAATGATTGAAAATAGCTAGAAATATGAAAAATGCATACAAATTGGTCCTAATCCATAAAATGTGGTCTAACTCTAGTGAAAATTTCTGTGGTGCCCTTTTGCAAAATATTTTTGATAGCTACTTCATAAAATCTCTTTATTTTTAGTACTTAAAAACTATTCTACATCACTAATTTTCTGAACCAATCATAACTCTGTCCACGGATCGATGAAATGGCGTCCATCCATCCATCCATCCATCTCTCCATCCCACATGCATCCATCCATCTATCTACAGAAAAGGAAAAAAACGAAAAGAAAAAGAGATACCCACCACCCGCAGCCCAAACCCTAGCTCAGATCGACCCCTCCCCCCGTCGCCCCCTTCCTCCCTCGTCCCCATCTCCTCGCCACCGCCCCCTTCCCGATCTAGCTTCTCTCTCTCGCTCTCTCTTGCAGCAAACCCCTCTCAACCCTAGCGCTTGCAGCCGCTTCCCACCGCTGCTCCCCGATCCAGATCCACCGCTGCTCCCCGATCCAGATCCGCCGCCATCTCCCTGTCCCCTCGCCGCTGGTCTGCACACTCCCATCCCCCACCTTTGTCGCCCATCCACCACCGCCGCCCCACCCACGTCGCCTCGCTGCTCTAGCCATCTTCGCCATCGGCGACCGCCTGCCTCACCATCAACGAACACGCCAACTACTCTGTTCGCCTCGCTGCTCCAACGAAGACGCCTGCCCGTGGAGCAGATCGGGCGAGATTCATAGACAAGCGAGAAGAGGAGCCCCCCGACTACTCTACGCGTGCCGCCAGATCTTCAACGCCCAGCGCTGACGTCTTCCTCGTTGGTCCGCCCAGGCTACCCCTCGGTCCGCGTCCCTGAGATGGTAAGCTGGTGCTGCAGGTTGGTTCGATGATTCGATTCGTGTTGGTACGAGCGTCCCGTTGATGATGTGTTGTTTGTTTGTTTTTTTACTCAGGCAGGGCGCAAGGAGACGGCGCTCGACCTGGCAAGTTCGTCGACAAGGGCGTCCAGGTCAAGCTCACCAGCGGCCTTCAAGGGTGATCCGATTCGCACAGCCCAAATCCCCTCATTTTTCTTCTGTCCCTTCCCAGTGTTATGATAGATACATCGTCAGATCCACTAGAGGGCTCCCTATTTGTTTTACAAAATATGGTTATTTCTGGGTACATGTGCACTAGATAGGTTATGTTTCTTAGTACTCTGGACCTTGAAGATATGTCATGTTATAGAATGCAAGTCTGTATATCATGGTCGTCTCCTTAGTCTGCAAACAAATAAATCATTTCATGTTTTTGTCCATGTGTAGTCCATAAATATTAACAAAATTCAAATGATCAATTAATGAAAAGGATTAATCCCTAGATTCACTATATAGTCCATCAAGATTATATGTTTTTCCTATAACAGAAGTATTTCATATCATAGGATAATGGTAGCTCGGAGACCACGGTCATGGTAGCTCATTTCATATCATTTGAATTTTTCCTATAAATATTACAATGACGCTGGATTGGAATGGATGCAAGTGGGTGGCCGAGGAGGACCACTAGCTGTCTGTCAATCGGACCACCGTCCTTGATCAACTTCCCGCGGCAGTCAAGCCAGCCATGCATATACATGATGCTGCTGCTACAAGTATGGTATCTTCCATAGCAAGGTTGAAAGGATCCTTAAAACAAGCTAGCTAGGCAACATCTGATCTGAGAGTACATAGTTATGGGCATGCATGTATAAGTGCTGTAGGGAAGGGTTAATTAGCCATGGAGTAGTTGCCAGTAACCTCTTTCTGTTTATGGAGTGTAAACAAAATAAGAGCCCACATACACTTGCATCTTTTCTGAACATTCAGCCCGTCCTGTTTAGTCGAACGAAGAAAAAATGCAAGGACACCAAAAGGTGTGTAGATACACAGATAACAAATATGTGGTTCCATACTAGTTGGAACACTTTTCGCTTAAATGATGTGTATGACAGATTTATCCAGCCGCTGCACTTTACTGAACAGTTGTTTCCTAGACCTGTTGGGTTTTTCAAACCTTTTCTTGGGAGTAATTATACTTGTTAACTGCTGTCCTTTTGCAAGAAAAAGAAAAGCTGCTGTCTTGAATGAATGTAAAAATACTTTAACAAGCCCTTCTTTGTTGCATTTAGGGGCATTCCAAGGCACTGCAATTACCTCGGAGATCTACTCTTGGCACTGATTAGCTATAGAGGCAGAAGGCCATGCTGTATTGTTATTGTAGACCGTGATGATCATGCAGAACTAAATATAAAGTTCTTCTGTACATTGTTCTTTGATATCCAGTTTTGAATTGAAGTTGCATCGATCTCTAGCTTTGACGCCGCGTTGTGATCTAATCTGGTGCATGCAAGCGCTGCGGGCCAAGGACCTAAACGAGATGTTCCCGGTGGTGGACACAGAGGCGGCACCCATGGAGGATGCTGCTCCACCACTTCTCCGACACCATCCATGTCTTCTTACCTTCAGTTTCTTCTTCTTCCCTTACCCTCCATTCCTTTGACTGAGATGTGATGTGGTTTCCTCCCATGAATGAGAAGTTGTCGCTGGATGGATGTAGGACGACCGACCATGGATGAGCAGCAGCAGCACACTCATGGTGAGCCCCTCCACCCCTTTGTTCCCCTCTGTTTTCTGTGATGCTATAGTTTGGCCTCGGTTACATGGCTTATTACTTGCTGTACGCCACGTCAAGGACCGAGTGTTTGAGCTGATTTGTGTTGTTGGTGGTCATCTAGCTACTGATTTTCAGCTGCAAGTTAGAATGCCTACTGTTCTCTGCTGTAGATGACTACTAAATTATCTAGTTTGCATCCCTTTGATGTCATGTATGCTACTGATTAGTTGCAGGTAATTAGAATGCTGTAGGTTCAGTACTAACATGGCCTAATCCATTGGAATAAATTAGATCGGAATATATCTAGTTTGTTAATATAAATCCCATTAGCATGTTTGCTGCCATTTTCTATAAATTAGATGGGAATAAATTAGATGGGCATAATCTATAACAAGCCCTAATTGAACGAATCAATCTGATTAGTATGTTTGCTGCCATTCTGTTAGTCTGCAGAAGCATATCTAGTTTGTTAGTCAGCCACTTTTTTGCTAGAACCATAAATCGTGATGCATGCTGATTATGGTCTGGTCTGTTAGATCTGTTCTCCTGTTGCTTAAAATTTGACTGGATTCTGAATGTGTATCTGCTGGTGTGTATCTGCTGTTGCCTGGATTCTGAATGAACATGTCAGTATACTATATACCCAAAAAAACATGCTTACAGTTCTTTTCATTTCTATGATCAATTTAGTTAGAGTTGCACATGTCAGTATACTATATACCAAAAAAATCCTAGCTAGTGAGAACATTTGTCACACCATGAACACGTACTGGTTAGTGTTAGTCATACCATTTATCTACATGGCATTTGATGTCAATTCTTGCTTATAAGTTATTGGATCACTCGATGAACACATTCTTATTCTTATATTTTCATTCTTATTCTTTGCACAGGTGAAGTGTGAATCCAAGGCCGAAGCTGTGAATCATATCAACAAAGAGCAGCATATTATGCGTTGTAATTGTACGCATATCTGGGTTGTAGTATACTGAATTGTAATAGACTAATGTAGTCTTGTTTTGGACGAATTTCATTTGCTCTCTAGTATGTTCAAAACAATGATTGTGTATGTGATTTGAATACCTGTGAAATGGAAACATGACAAGAGGGTCCAAGTTATAATGGTTGTTTGACAAATTTCGAAATTTCTGACATGTGGGACATATTTTGAGATAAGCATGACATGTGGGGCTGGCTTACTAGTGGTAACCCAATGTATAATGGCTGAAACTATAAAAATTAGTGGACTAAAAAGGCTACGGCCCTAAAATAAAATGGCTTAAATGTTGGGCCTAGCCCATTTAGTTGACCAAAATTAATCAAGAAAAAATATATAAAAAGGCCGAATTGTTGGGCTAGGCCCATGTAGAAAACTGAATTGGACCGGGCTGAATCTTGTGCCACATCAGCTTGCCACGCTGGATGCCTACGTGGCCTGGGGAGGTTGCTAGTGACCAAAACGAAACAATAGACGTATTTTGGTCGTAAACGTCTTCGACCATTCCAGAAGAAAGGTCGCTATAGTCAGTTTATGACGGCCAGGTTTTGACCTTCTGTTTTTGGTCACAAAAAGGTCGCAAATGGAAATTTTTAACCTTTCAGTGACCAATAGTGGTGGTCACAAGTTGACATATTTCTTGTAGTGTGGATGCCCACGAGTAGAGGAGTACTAGGGTTCACTGGTTCGCTGCGGTGTGAGGTTGCCGTCGCCACAGAATAACAGGAGGTGTGGGTGAGTAGAGGGATGGCCTAGCCAACAGTGGGAGTAGTAGGTGGTGGTGAGGCTACCGTTGCATCGCAGCCGGCCACGGGAGGCAGTAGCACGAGGCACGACCGGCGCTGGTTTGGGCGGCTGGAGCAAGAAGACTAGAGGTTGAAGAAGCACTACGGCCGTTGGATGGACATCGTACGGTCACTTGAGCCAGAATCGTGCATATTGACTAAGTTGACAAAGCCCTCCGTCCCCGTCAACTTAGTAGGCCCACAAGTCAGCCTGCCACTATACTGGGTCCCAGCTAACAGATAGAGTATTCATTTTTTGTGCGTAATAAGGAGGCACTTCCTTGTGTGCAAAGATATAGCTGGTGGGTCCGAGCTGTCAGTGGCGGTAATATTTTTTTCACGAAATACAGAGGCCCTTTCAGTGGGTCCCTGATGTTAGGTGGAGGAATCATTATTTTGCGCATAATAAGGAGGCATTTCCTTGCGTGCGGCCGTGGACCCAGTTGTTGGCCTCTCAACGTACAGTCCACTTCAGATGCATGTCGGTCGTTGACCATGTTGACCAGGCCGCTCCGAGAGAACCCGGGCGGTGGACGACGGCGAGGTCTAGGAAGGGAACGACACGGAGGTAGGGAAGACTCGGCAGTTGTTTCCCATGCGGAGGGGAGTACGACTGTACAAGGGTTTACTGCTTCGTCTGCCATCGCCGGAGAATAACAGCAGGTGTGGGCGAGTAGAAGAATGGCTAGGCCAGCAATGGGAGTACGGTGGGGACCGTGAGGCCAACACGGCAGCACAGCCGGCCACGGGGAGGAGGGAGCAGGAAGTCCCGCCAGCGCTTGTTTGAGCGGCTAGAGCAGGAAGAACAGATATTGAAGAAGCACGACGGCCGTTCGATGGACATCCAACAGTCACTGCTTGTGCGTCAACCTTTTTTTTATGAAAGCCTCAAATCTGTGGAAAACAGCATACAACCCATCTGCCATTATTTCTAACAATTTACAGCCCATTTGCTAATTCTTAAGGTTTTTTTTGAGCCCATATTCTTTTTGTTAGCATTACAACCCATATTGTGGCCATGGTTAAAAAATTATACGAAATTTTGCATATTTCGGTGCGGTCCGAACTATTTTTAATCCCGAAATTTTGACTCACATTCAAGCTGATTTTAAAAATAAATGTATATCAATATAAAATCCAACAAATTCTCCATGCATAAAAATTAATGTAATTTAAAATCTTGAAATGAAAAAAAGATATTTGAAACTAATTGCCGGTTTGATGTGTTTTAAAAATGTATAGCCCATTTCTCATTAATATAGGCCATTTTCTCGGCCAGCCAAATGAAGCTCTCCTCGTATTGAAAGATTTGCATCGCAATAGGCCTGACAAAGCAACTTACATGGCAAATCACAAAAAAATGGGTTGTGGCCGTGGACCCAGCTGTCAGCCTCTCCACGTGCAGTACTCTTCCGATGGAAGTCGGTCGTTGACGACATTGACCACGCCTCGCTGAGAGCACCAAGGCGATGGACGACGGCGAGGCCTAGGAAGGGGACGATGCGGAGTCGGGGAAGACACGGAAGTGGATGCCCACGCGGAGAGGAGTACGAGGGTTCACTGGTTCGGCTGCATCGTGAGGCTGCCCTCGCCGCAGAATAACAGGGGGTGTGGGTGAGTAGAGGGATACCCTGGGCCAGCGGTGGGAGTAGTAGGGGGCGGTGAGGCCTCCGCGGCATCACAGCCGGCCACGAGAGGCAGGAGTGCGCGGCACGACTAGCGCTGCTTTGGGCGGCTGGAGCAAGAAGACTAGAGGTTGAAGAAGCATTGTGGTCATTGGATGGACATCGTACGGTCACTCGAGCTTGAATCGTTCATATTCACTAATTTGACAAAGCCCTCCGTCCTCCTCAACTTAGTAGGACCACAAGTCAGCCAACCACTATGGTGGGTCCTAGCTAGCAGGGGGTATTCATTTTTTGGTGTGTAATAAGGAGGCACTTCCTTGCGTGCGAAGATATAGCTGGTGGGTCCGACCTGTCAGCAGGGGGAACATTTTTTTCGTGAAATTCAGAAGCCCTTCCCACGTTCAGTGCATGTACAGTGCGTAATAAGGAGGAACTTTCCTTGCGTGCGACCATGGACCTCATGGGTTCCAGCCGTCAGGCGCTCCACGTACAGTCCTCTTCCGATGACTCTCGTATGTTGACCATGCCACGCCGAGGGCACCGAGGCGGTGGACGATGGCGAGGCCCCAGACTGGAATGACCCAGAGATGGGAAAGACGCGGCAGTGGAGTCACAGAGGAAGAGGAGTGGGAAACATGACTGGTTCGGGTGCGGGGTGGGCCTACACTCGGCGGAGAATAACAGGAGGTGCGGAGTGGAGGGATGGCCTGGCCATCGGCGGGGTAGCGTTTTGCTGAGGACCACAAAACAACGCTGCTGGACACCGAAGGCTGGAGTAGGCGGTTCTTAGGCTTCGACCTACTGGCCCACATGGCAGCCTGTCCATTTGTTTTTTAGTCCATTTGGTGGGCAGGGTGAAACAATGATGTAGCATCTATGCAGCCCATTTAAATCCCATTTGCATTTTTCTCGAAATCCATGGACTTGCTGGGATGGGTGAAAATATCATGTTGGGCTAGACGGAGAAATGTTATAGAAACATAAACACATGATTGCACGTCAGTAAAATCTTTGCAAGCTTATGTACGCAATCACTAGGAGTTAACTTGCCAAGTTATATATGAACAATTATTATTATTATTTTGTAAGAACTTTCAACTTACCAAATAAAATATTATTTTAATTTGATGAGTTAATAGTACGTGGGGTATTATTATTTTTTAGGCTAGACATGGGACAGTTGAGTTGGTTCTAGGGGAAAGTACTGGGAGAAAACTCAGTTTACATCGAAATAGAGAGTGTGAGAAAATTAAGAGTCATGCTGGGTCCACCTGAGGAGGGGAATATGTTGGGAGGAAGGAGATTCAAAGCACGGCAGCTGAGTGAACTAGTTTTTCCTTACGGACAAGTGAACTAGTTTACATACATAAGAAAATAGCCACTAAAAAAAGCAATCAGGTTAATGGGTTCTTAAAAGAAATATTTCGGAAAAAACAGATAATTACGACACATAGGCTAATTCATGAAACACTCAGATGATGAAGGTGCTTATAAACAGATAGAGTACAACATCTAGACCTTCCTGGCACGCTTGATCATGATGCTGCGGTTGTCCGTGTACTCGTCGGTTATGGGAAGCAGACACGCCATCGTGTCCAAGATCTTCCTGTACATGTCATATCATGCGTATGCGTCCTTGGCCGCGTAGGTTATGTAGACTAGATTCAGAGGTACCTCCCACGTATTCAGGTCGTCTTCTTTCATGTTGGTGTATCAGGGGTCGATGATGGTCTCGGCGAGGTCAACCACGGAGTCCTTCTCCTGCCCGTTGCTGATGATCTTGTATTGCTTCTGGATGTCAACAAGCTTGTTGCACCAGATGGCCGAATCATCGCGTTCTTCCTTCTCTCCACCATAGCGAAGGTGCAGTCGGCGCTGCCGATGAAACGGGCGAATGCTCCAGAACCTGGTGCAGCCATAGGACTGAGGCGAGGTAAAGCTTCACCGAGTTTTTATCATTGGTGTACGTCATATTCAACTTGGTGCAGCCATAGGATTGAACAGCGAACTCAAAGGGGAACTCCTTGATGAAGTCCATATCCAGTAGGCTCACCCCTCGGATCGCCATTGGAGTCTCTTCAAGTGAACGAGTGTGTAGGCGGCGGTAGCAGTTCGTTTTTCAGCTTTTGGGGAACTGGATTCAACAGTAAGCTGAGTGTGTACAGGAGACAACAGGTACTACCCCTCCCTCGTCCGCTGCACGCCCGGAAGAAGATGCACCCTCGGCGCATTGAAACGCCTCCATTAAGAAACCTACTCCGGCCACACATCGGTTCACGAGCGGGTCTGTATTGGTACTGTAATAACAGGAGTTAGTGGTCACTTTACTTAAATTTAATTAGCTTTAATAGAAATTTATACTTAAAACAAGCAATGCATTCGCTCGTTCTATCAGTGCCACAGGATCAACATGCATAACAATTAGAATTATTATTCTCAGGACGCACAGGACCAACACATTTGTCGCACTTTCACAAAGATAATACTACCAAGTTTGAACTGTTTGTTATGGTTGTTGTCCTCTGCATCACCATGCCGTGTTTCCCAGCTTGCAAGATTCAGAACCAACAAATAAGATCCAAGTAATAAGTACAACAAAGATGCCTACACATCTCATTGATTCCCAGCTTGCAAGATTCAGAACCAACAAATAAGATCCAAATAATAAGTACAACAAAGATGCCTACACATCTCATTGATTCCCAGCTTGCAAGATTCAGAACCAACAAATAAGATCCAAATAATAAGTACAACAAAGATGCCTATACATCTCACTAATTCCCAGCTTGCAAGATTCAGAACCAACCCATTAGAGCCTTTTGATAAAGTGAATATCAGGATTAAATCCATCTTGGCTAGCCATGTCATACAATCGATGAACATGGAGAATGCTCTTTACTGTCACAACATTTGTAGTTGTGTATTCTTGTTTGCACAGCATGTTTGCACAACACAAACAAGGAGACAGTTGATTTCACTTTAATAGCGGCCTCCTTGAACTCAACCTCCAGCTCTACTTGGATGAGGTCTGCCTGGAGTTCCATGATTCAATTCATGCGCCTTTTTTTGCAGTTTAGCTGAAATGAAGCAAAGATTGCATCATTTAGCTAGCAAGAAGTACTTCCTCTTGTGAGCTAGCAGGTTCTTCTTTAGTAGTCGCACGAAAATTGAGGAACATTAAGGTTGGATGTTCAGCTCATGTAAGGTGCAACTATAATTTTCTTATTCTTTTGTGCAGTTCCACTAAAATAAAGTGCCATTGTGGTGATAGTGACGGCTCCATCTTGCAAAGGCTAAGAAAATGCTGCATTACTGCTGGAAGGCGGGGCCTGGTGATTTGACTTCTCGTATAAATGCGCCGACGACCTGATCAAAGAGGAGCAAAGAACCATGCGGTATACTCAAGTTTTCCACTGGAGTAGTACTGCGACGTAGGAGCACGAAACACGGCAGCCCAGTGCCATATGGAGATAAAAAATGATCTAATTTGCTAGTCATATCATTGTTAGCATTGTTCTATTCATCCCCTCAAGAAACAAAAACCATTGTTCTCATACCTCACAGAGAACGTGACATGTGCGGCGAAACACCCGAAGCAAAAGATGAAACACAGCAGCAAAAGAAGAAGGAAGATTATCACCCCAAATGATCTAATTCGCTGCGGAGTCGTAACTGCTTCTTCATTGCCTCCACGACCTCAATCTCCTTGCGCGTCTCCTCTGCCATCTTCTTCATCCTGTCAATGACGCGGGATTTCTCGACGCGAGCCTTCATCATCTGTTCCACGGCCGCATTACGTACCTTGACAGCAGCCGGGTGCTTGATGCGGAGCTTCACCAAGTCCTCCTTCTGTTCCATGACGAGGGCCTGCAGCATCTTCATCGAGGAACTACTATTCTCATGCAGCTCCTTCCAGCCGGCGTTATTCTCCTTCAACAGGTCGATCTCGTGGCACAGCTTCGCCTTGTCCTCCTGAAGTCGCGGGATTTCGCCGGTCGCCTTCTTCTCCGAGGCAATGCTCTTCTTCAGCAGGATCACCAAGCCAGCGGTCAACCCCCCTGCTGATTGAGCTCAGCGGGCATGTCGTCGAGGCTCTCCTTCAGCAACTCCGTCAAGCCTTGGATGAACTCCTTCTGCTTATTGAGGTGCTTATTGACCTGATCTGGCATGCTGTCGAGGGATAACGACTCCAGCTCCGCCAGCTCGGCATGTTCGCCTCCGCGGCTAGGGTGCTCCTGGGAGCCAACGCCTGCCTGTGAGAGATCTTGCAAGGTCTCTGCGTGGCGGCAAGCCCTCTTTTTTTCCGCAGCCTTGGTTGCCGCTCCCTTGCTATGAGTAGTTCTCGACCCAGAGATCTGCTCACCGGCCATGGCAACGACGGACGAAGAAGAAGCACTTATGAGGAGGAAAGGTAGAGTAATATTTAGTTAGGTAGTTCCTCTTTTTATAACCTAAGTACTAGCACTAGTAGTACTAATACCTGCATAGTGGGAACACATTCAGGTTTGGTACATAGTACTAGTAGGTGTGAGCAGGCTTTCGAATGTGATGGGAACAAGGTAAATATTAATTGATGGTTTTGGTTTTGAGGCCCGAAACGGCTCCTGATGAGTTTAGTGGAACATAAATTTCAAGTAGACTACACTGCTCAAATGCGTAAATATTATGTTACTATCAAAAATTGGCACAAAATACGAAGGAGACCAATGGAAGTACTACTCGCAACACACGATTTAACTACTCGCATGCGCGCAGTGGAGTAATAATGTCTTTCTTCCGCCCTCATGTCCACTCAATTTGCATGTGCTCTATTAATTGACCATCAATGAAGTGAACGACTTTACACGCGTCAAATTATCACATGGGGTGGATCTTGGTACAAAATTGCGTCCGCCCGTGTACCGGCGTGTGCGTGCGAGGGAATGAGTACGTGCGTGGCATGCGTGCACATCTTCGCTTCGTGCATGTACCGCCAGTATGGCTCAGGGAGGACGAGTACATTCTTCTGGAACCAGCAGCACGTCCCTGTGATCAATCCACACAAGGAGGTTGCAACAACGCCTCCACATGTGCCACGTGGCTTCATGAACTGTAAGAGAGACACTGTGTAGCATGTCATTGGTATTCTAATTTACATGTTTTGCACATACTCGAAGTACTAGTAATTTACATGTGCATTGCACGCATCAGATTTTGCAACCAAATTACGAATAAATACCACACTTTAGCATGTAAGCTCTTAGTCATATATGTGTGATGTAGCCCTTCATTTAATTCTTATAGTTCATGTCATTCAAAATCAAATTAGTTTTTATAAAAAAGCTAAGAACGAGTGAATAGGAAAACATGGGATTATAGTGGAATGTCGTATTGAATCTTACAGGATTGTACAAGTGTTTGATTGTGCATAGAAAAAACGCAGAATTCTTTCAAAGAGGTTTGAGTGGATGGGATGTTTCCTATGAAATCTAGTGCAAATGAATCATATGGAAAAATTCCTATGGTTTACAATCCTACGAATCAAACAACCAAGATAGGAAAAATTCCTAATGATTAGAATCCTCCAAAATTCCTTTGAGAATCCTTTGAATCAAAGAAGCCCTTAATCTATTTTATGATTCATGGAATTGTGTGTTGTAAAGCATAAAGTAAAAACAAATAATGGCAATTCAAGTAGAAAAAAGTTTGGGCAGTAATGATACGGAAGATTCTAGAACAAAAGAGAACCACTGTTGTTTTGAGGTTTGTGCATTATGCTTAAGTTCAACCATGGAGACTGCTAGATTGTACATGTGGCAAAATCCGGTGGGAGGCTAGAAGATGGTGCGAGGGGCCGAGTGGAGGGACACTACGAAGGAATGCACAAGTGCGAGATCGATATTTAGAGAGAGGGGGCGAACACATGCGCTGTTGCATGCAGTGGCGGAGCCATGAAAAATAAATGAGCTAGGGGGCCAAGCATTGCTAATCCTTTACGAGGAGGGTCAATTCAAAAAATTAAACCTTTTTAGCAGCAATTGTCTAATGATCACATTCATATTAGCCTCGATATATAGTGATGTTGGGGGGGGGGCAGGTCCGTTACTGCCCCCTGTCTTCGCCATTGTGCACGCATCTGAGAGATAAAGCGGAAGGCATGGATGATGAGAGGGGGACATTGGATATATAATTAATGTGGATGTATTAGCTATTTATGTTAACCATATATAGAGAGGTATAGATTGATCGATGTGGACGTGGGAGAGGTATAGATTGATCAATGTGGACGTGGGAAAGAGGGTGAGACCTCACTGGATATATCGATTGATCGGTTTGTGTGGAAAACTATGAAAGACCTAGCTATATACACACATACATAGAGGAACATCGATCGTTGCGCATGCATGCATGAGAGATAAAGAATGCCCGGTATGAGGGAGAGGGGGATGTGTGTGGGTCTGTGCGTTCATGGGAGACCGACCTGAAGAAAAAGATTGCATGCGTGCGATAGATAATGCCAACTGGTAGTGTGTGTGCATGCATGCACGAGAGAAAGTTAGTGGTACAATTATAAAGAGAAGACTACTATGTGGGTGTAAAAGAATAGGTGAGGTCATAATCAATGTAAAGTTGAATTCAAATATTTGAATAAGAGATCCTGATGTTTGAAACCCATGCATGCATGAATATAACGGAGATCTGCGCGGTGTGCTTTGGAAACGAGCATGTTGTAATGTATACACATTGAACAAGGTCAGCCTGATTTCAATTTGAGATACCGATGGCAGATATCATTTGCCCATGTCACATCCGTGCATGTAATTGGAAATGATGGGCGGCTTTCGCATCACATATCTATATCTATACCCCTATATATATTATATTAATATCTTTTTATTGTGAGTGGGTAACTTTAATTTGAAAGATGGTCGTTGCATGAGGCGAATCCGAAGGTCCAAAGATGGCAAATTTGAGCACTATTGGCCGTTGGATATCATCTAGATTCCACCAGATTTCGCCACATGTATAATCTAGAAGACTCCATGGTTGAACTTAAGCATAATGCACAAACATCAAAACACAAGCACTTCTTAGTTGTTCTAGAATCTTCCTTATCATAATTCCCCAAATGTTTTTCTACATGATTTGCCATTATTTGTTTCTATTTTATGTCTTACAACGCACAATTCCATGAATCTTAAAATAGATTAGCTTTCTTATGAAAACTAGATGATTTTGAATGAAATGAACTATAAGAATTAAATGAACATCTACATCATGCATATATTACTCAAAGCTTGCATGCTATAATGTGGTATTTATTAATAATTCGGTTGCCAAATCTCATGCATGCAATGCACGTGTACCTTACTCTAGTCTAAATAGTGTTTGTGTGTGTGTTGTGCGTGTTGAGCTGTTGTATTTTTTTGTCTACATGTTAAGCTTGTTCTTCCGAAATTTCAAGCCGCGCCTTGTTATGCTGAAAATTGAAGCTAGCCTCTCTGTCTATCATGCTGCGAAACTCCGGTCTCTTCAACCCGTGCCTTGTTAGCCTAAAATATTTAAGATATATCTTTGTCTCGTTGTGCTCCGACAACACCCTCCATCTCAACCCGCGCCTTGCTATTACGAAATTACAATGCGCGTGAAAACTCCCACCTCCTGTGAAATCCCGACACCAGAAATGCCCGTGGTACCCCTGAACCGAAAGAACTGCCTCAAATCGGTGGGGTGTACTTTCGTAACTTACCGCACATTTCGGACAAGCGCGTCTCTAAGCCATGGTTCCCCACTGCCATCCCATCCGCCCACCCATTCGTACACCGAGGCCGCGAAAACCCGCGACGAAACCCCACACCTTGCTCCGTCCGCCACCCAACCGGAGCTTCTTCCCCGACGATGTTGTCCATAGCAACACCTCAACGTCCCTCATCCACCGTACCCGATGAGGATCCGTCGTTGATCTCATCATCCCGCCGGTTCAGCCACCCCGCCCGGCACCTCCAAGGAGCTACCCCGATGTTCCCCTCGACTTTCGGGCCGCCTCCATTCCCACAACGCTGTCTTCGCCTGCACCACCGGAAGAGCATCATCATCAGTGTTTCCTCGGATGAAGCTGTGGCCTAATCAGCGCCACCAAAGAGGTTGTACACTAATCGCCGCATTTTCTTGTTGATTCGATCTCACGGTGTTGCCGGCGCTCGGTCCCGAGCCGACACGGCGCGGCTCCATAAACGGCGGTGTCGCCGGCCACTTCCTCCACGGCGTCGCTCCCTCAGCGGCGACGTCCACATCAGTAGGAGCTGCTGCTGCTTTAGCTCTCGCTCACGCTGCTGCTCTGCTCTTGCTCTCGGTCCCCTGCTTGGTCTGCTCTTGCTATTGCTCTTGCACGCGCTGCTGCTCTCGCTCTTGCTCTTGCTTGCGATGCTGCTCCGATTTGGCTACACTTTAGTCGACTGAATCGACTTTTGGGTCAGTCGATTTCCAAGGGGTGGGCTCGCCGGGCTGAAGGAAGAACCAGCCGCAGCGTGGAGGGAGACTCAGCGGAGAGGTACCCCACTATCTATCTTAGGGTTCAGGATGGGGGAGGTGGTCACCGGCGGTGGCGGGGCGGTGGCATGAGGATCGCCGGAGAAAAAGCTCGGCACGGGGGGGCCTAGAGGGATGGCCGGGGCGGTGGCGGACCGGCAGTGGGGAGTGTTTTCGGGGCGGGTGAGGCGGTGCACCGCTGGCCCCGAGCGGCCAGGGGCTGCTGTTTGGCCGGTGGTGGCTGGCGGCTCAGGTGGGTGGAGGTTGAAGATGAACCGCATGCCCTTGATTTCGTATCCAACGGCTGCAAAATCGACTGACCAGAGATGAAAAAGTCAGTCGTCCGATGTGTAGCCTCACCTTGCTAGTGTGTTCAGTTTCGATAGCAAAATTCAGTTTCAACAGCAAAATTCAGTTTCGACAGTTAGGTTCAGTTTCGACAGTTAAGTTCAGTTTTTAGAGTTAAGTTCAGAGATGAGCGGCTGATGTATTTTACATCTAGCACTTTGTGGTTATGTATTTTACGTCATGTATTGGAGATGCTATTAGAATTCCACTCAGGTTAACGTTGTTCGTTGTCTCTCTTGTCCTGCTTCAGCCTCGGCAACGTACAACTCACCGGAGCTGCTCCAATGACGAAACCCTCCATCACATGGGAGTAGTACCTTGGGCTCCATCTCCAAACGCCTAAGCTCTTCTTCCCCTCCTCCGACAGCAAAGTCAGCCGGAGCATCCTCACCGGCCAACCCAATCACGCTGAGATCGACATGGCTTCGCCAAAGAGGTTGTACACTTGTTGCTTCTCTTTTTTACTCTACATGTTATATATATTGTCCACTGAGCACTCGTATTAACGGGAAATACGATTATTTTATCCTACTATATGACAAGCAGTGAGGTACCAGGAAACTTAGCTATCTGTCATGGACTCTCTTGAACGCCATCATTATTTATCTCTGCGTGTTTGAGCTGTGCATTTGTCGATGGGCCTGGGAGTTGAGCTAGTATGGCAGTGGCCTGGCTCCAAAGTAATAGAAGTGGCAGAAAAATATTTTTTTAGTGTAGGATTTTCCTTGCTCAAGCCTGCCTACTAGAATCGCCAGTGCTTGAGAGGAAAAGTGAATGAAAAACATAGGAATTGGAAAGTTTCCTATGGTACTACTTTTCATGAATTTGGTGCAAAGGAATGGAGCAAAGGAAAACTATAGGATTTGTTCCTTTAGTGTCTCCTTGAAAGAAAAACAGTAGGAATTCTACTTTCCACTTCTCCTCCTTTTCATATTCCTATTCATCAAGCACAAGACTGAGAGATAGCAGCATAATAGCATTATAACCATACATTTTCTTGTGGTTTGACTTAATCTCACCATGCTTTTTTGCATCCTGTGATCTTCCAATTGTTGTGAATCAAACACCCAGATTGGCAGAAATCATGTGTTTTTAAATTATCTGTTTTGCACGTGCATTCCTATCCTATTCCTGTCTATTTCCTATCCCTGCATTGTTAGAATCCTTAAATTCAAACAAGGCCTTACTCAATTACTTCTGTTACAGATATGTGTCAAAGAAAACCTTGTGTGGTTTGTCCTGCTCCTGCGGCGCTGTGTTCCACCCAAGCTCAGCTGCTCCAATGACGGAAGGGTTCACCACAGCAGGGATCCGCTCTCCAGACTGTCTTTCGCCGCCTCAGATCTTCTTCCCCACTGCCGGCAGCCACGACAACTGCATTACCATCATCAACTGAGCAGATGACCTTGAGGACTACACGGGTCCGCAAGAGAGGTCGCACTCTTCCGTGTCTGCTTACGTTATGCGTCGCTTAATATGATGACATGCTACATTATCGTTGTTTTCACCTATTAGACTCCGAGTCAGGTCCAAACTAATGTTGAAACTTGAGTTTTTAAATGGTTGTGGGGTACATATTGGGGCAGCAATCAGTACTATTTGTCTACTATCTGGTTAATCTCTGGTGTCTACTATGAGTTTCATGTTGGGTGCAAGCAAACATTAAAGGATCCATTATCTGTATTTTTTAACTAAAGCTATTATCTGCCTGCTATCATTGGTTTTGGGTCTATCCACAGTTTGCTACCATCACTCTGGATTTGTGCATGCACTCCTTACATAATCTCACTATGTTTTATTCCTATGCATGCCAGTTATTGTACACAATGGAACTGATCATGTAGAGCAAAAGAGACGAGCCTTGCATGGCAATAAAATTTCATGCAAACGTCGTTCCATGGTGGGTGCAAAGGCATCCCCCCCTGCACCCATTTCGGATGGTAATCAAGAGGAAGATAATTGTTCTGAGGGGGATTCAGAAGTAGAAGACCACTCCTATTTACCCCATGAGGTCTTCACTCTAAGTTGGCATGCTGATGTTGGCACCTGTTTAGTGTCTAATTACCATATATGTGAATTATGCAATGCCATCTTGTTGCAACACATTATATTTGTGAATTATGCAATGTTATCTTGTTGCAAGGTATTACGTATGTGAGTTATGCAATGGCATGTTATTTAGGCAAGCGTCATATATGTGAATTATATCATGCCGTCCTTTTTTTGTATTTCTCATTGCTTTGGTCGACAATGTTTGTACATTCAACTGCTCTTCCTGTGCATCAGCCATTTGAATTGGTGATGGAGAAATCTGGAGTGAGAAAATGGTCTGCAGAGCAGACAATGCTACCTGTTGAAGCAGATATCTTACTGGTTACAGATAGCTCTTCAGAGGAGGATTCAGAGGCAGATGACCAGTTCTATTATCCCCCTGAGGTGTATGCTCAAACTTGGCAGGGTTATATTACTCATATAATGCATATGTTGTATTGCAATGCTTATTTTTTACATCATATACACAATATTGAATGCCATCTCCTTAGTTGACACATCATATATGCAATTGCCCTCTGCTCACTTCCTTAGTATATAAATCATATATTTGAATTATGTCATGCCATGATGTTTACATAGACAGCATGTATCTGAATTATGGCATGCCAACCCATTTTCTAAAGACATAATATAGTTATATCATCTCATCTTGTTTACATAATCATCATATTTTAAATTATGTCATTCTATCCGTGAATTATATCATGCCATCATTTTTCCATCGACGGCATATTTGTGATTTATGGCATGCCAACCACTTTAATAGACACATCGTATAGTTATATCGTGTCATCTTGTTTAGATAGTCATCGTATTTTGAAGTATGTCATTCTATCCTGTTTAGTTACCCATCATACATGTGAAATTGTGTCATGCTATCCTGTTTAATTAGCCATCATATATGTGAAATTATGTCCTGTCGTGGGGTAATTCAGAAGAGGTGACCGGACTCCAAACCTGCGTCCAAAACTTGGTGACCGGACTCCAAACCTGCGTCCAAAACCTGGTGGACAAGTAGGTTAAACTTGTCAACGTAGTCCAGGTCATGCTCTTCCGCCGGATCCTCCCGTGTCAACGACGGGCTTTCAACTTGTGGGAGTTCGACCCACCCCAGCACCAAACTTTGTCCAGGCTCTTTGACAAAATGCACGAATACGCCTGGAAGGTGCTATTCAAGAGCTCTGAGGCTCCCCCTCCCATTACCGAGGTTCCCCCTCCCCAAGCCAGCGCAGTAAGCTTGTTTTACCCTTTACAGGACATTTGTTTTTCATAGTTTGACTCTATGCAGGATATAAGCTCCCGCTCTTTTGACAGGACTCGAAAAAGACATCCAGACAGATTGACTGTCCAGCTCCTCTGCCCGAAGGCCCAGTAGACTCACACTTGGCGAAGCTGCTGGTCCCGACATCTCACGTGGTGCCGGAGAAGAAGGCCAAGAAGAAGGCCACGGGAACTCGAAAGATTTCCCGACGCCTGGTGGTGTCGGATTCATCGCCCGACGACCCCGAAGCGTACTCCTCCCCCGAAGACGAGGAGGAGGAAGAAGAGGCCTCTCCCCCTCCAATGGGGGGAGGAAAGAAAAGGAAGGCCGCCCCAACCGGGGAGGTCAGAGGGTCCAAGAAGGGGAAGACCCTTCTTCTGGACAATGCCACCGACGCCGACGACGACGGAGAGGAGTGGCCATCCAGGGCCAAGCCCCTGGCAAAATCGTAAGTATCCGGATAACGGAATAACTCATGGCATTCCTTTATTGCACAGTACCTTCTGACGCCGAATATAATCATCCAGTCCACCTGGGGGAGTCCCGGACTAGGGGGTGTCCGGACAGTCGAACTATCATCGTCGGCCGGACTCCAAGACTATGAAGATACAAGATTGAAGACTTCGTCCCGTGTCCGGATGGGACTTTCATTGGTGTGGAAGGCAAGCATGGCAATACGGATATGTAGATCTCCTACCATTGTAACCGACTCTGTGTAACCCTAGCCCTCTCCGGTGTCTATATAAACCGGATGGCTTTAGTCCGTAGGATGAACAACAATCATACCATAGGCTAGCTTCTAGGGTTTAGCCTCCTTGATCTCGTGGTGGATATACTCTTGTAATACCCACATAATCAATATCAATCAAGCAGGACGTAGGGTTTTACCTCCATCAAGAGGGCCCGAACCTGGGTAAAACATTGTGTCCCTCGTGTCCTGTTACCATCCGCCTAGACGCACAGTTCGGGACCCCCTACCCGAGATCCGCCGGTTTTGACACCGACATTGGTGCTTTCATTGAGAGTTCCTCTGTGTCGTCACCGATAGGCTCGATGGCTTCTTCGATCATCACCAACGACGCAGTCCAGGGTGAGACTTTTCTCCCCGGACTGATCTTCGTATTCGGCGGCTTTGCACTGCGGGCCAATTCGCTTGGCCATCTGGAGCAGATCGAAAGCTACGCCCCTGGCCGTTAGGTCAGATTCGGAAGTTTGAACTTCACAGATGACATCCGCGGACACTTGATCTTCGATGGATTCGAACCACAGCCGAGTGCGCTGCACTGTCACGATGGTCATGATTTAGCTCTGCAGCCGGACGTGCCCTGGAGGCCGCTCACCAGCCCGCTCGGACCCTCGATTCAGAGCCGGCTACACAGATCGAGGACGGATGGTTAGACACCGCCTCGGGGGCAACAACCTCTACGGCGATGGAGCCGGATACTGGCCTTGTCCCTTGTGAAGCTCGTGACTCCGAGGTGCCGGACTCCTCGCTGGACTCCGTACCTCCCGCGAGCCCTCCAATCGAATCTGATTGGCCACCGATCATGGAGTTCACCGCTGCGGACATCTTTCAACACTCACCTTTCGGTGAAATCTTGAGTTCGCTAAAGTATCTCTCGTTATTAGGAGAGCCCTGGCTGTACTGCGGTCAGAACGGTTGGGATGCGGATGACGAAGAAATTCAAAACCCACCCACCACCCACTTAGTAGCCACTGTCGACGATCTAACCGACATGCTAGACTTCGACTCCGAAGACATCGATGGTATGGACGACGATACCAGAGACGACCAAGAACCAGCACCTACTGGGCACTGGAAAGCCACCTCATCATATGACATATACATGGTGGATATCCCAAAGGATGGGAATGGCGGAGGAACAGAGGAGGATGACCCCTCCAAGAAACAGCCCAAACGCCGGCGTCAGCGGTGCCGCTCTAAATCCCGCCAAACCAAGAATGGAGATTACAGCACCGGAGATAATAACACCCCAGACAGTGCTGAAGACAACCCCCTGCAGCAAGATTCAGCACAGGAGGACGGAGACGCCAGCCCTCACGATAGAGTGGCAAACGAAGAGGTAGAGGATGATAATTACATGCCTCCCACCGGAGACGAGGAAAGCCTCGATGACGACGAATTTGTCATGCCTGAGGATCCCGCCGAACAAGAGCGTTTTAAACGCAGGCTTATGGCCATGGCAAACAGCCTCAAGAAAAAGCAGCAACAGCTTAGAGCTGATCAAGATCTGCTAACCAACAGATGGACTGAAGTCCTTGCGGCCGAAGAGCATGAGCTCAAACGCCCCTCCAAAAGCTACCCCAAACGCAAGCTGCTACCCCGATTAGAGGAGGAGGCATATAAACCCGCATCACCAGAGCACGATACGGCTGACCGGCCACCCCGTGGCCGCGACAGAGAGGCCTCTAGGCCCTCCATTAGAACCGTACCCCGGCATCACTCGAAAAGCACAAGACCACAGGGGAACGCTCCGGACTTGTGAGATATATTGGAGGATAAGGCAAGACAATCAAGATCGATCTACGGATCGCGGGGGCGCCCCATGATACGTGACAACAACCGTCGCGCCGGACACAGCAAGTCCGGCCGGGCCAAACACAGTAGACAAAACTCTTTTGAGCTTCGTCGTGATATAGCCCAATACAGAGGGGCCACACACCCACTATGCTTCACAGATGAAGTAATGGATCATCAAATCCCCGAAGGGTTTCAACCCGTGAATATTGAATCTTATGATGGCACAACGGACCCCGCGGTTTGGATCGAGGACTATCTCCTTCATATCCACATGGCCCGCCGTGATGATCTCCATGCCATCAAATACCTCCCACTCAAGCTTAAAGGACCAGCTCGACATTGGCTTAACAGCTTACCAGCAGAATCAATTGGGAGTTGGGAGGACCTGGAAGCCGCATTCCTTGATAACTTCCAGGGCACGTATGTGCGACCACCAGACGCCGACGACCTAAGCCACATAATTCAGCAGCCAAACGAATCGGCCAGACAATTCTGGAGACGGTTCTTAACTAAGAAAAATCAAATCATCGACTGTCTGGATGCAGAGGCCCTCGCAGCCTTCAAACATAACATCCGTGACGAGTGGCTTACCCGGCACCTGGGGCAGGAAAAGCCGAAGTCCATGGTAGCCCTCACATCACTCATGACCCGCTTCTGCGCGGGAGAAGACAGCTGGCTAGCCCGCAGCAACAACCATAGCAAAAATTCTGGCAGTCCGGATATCAAGGACCACAATGGTAGGTCACGTCGCAACAAGAACAAATGCCGCATTAACAACGACAATAATGAGGATACGACAGTCAATGCCGGATTCATAGGCTCTAAATCCGGTCAGCGGAAAAAGCCATTCAAAAGAACTACTCCGGGTCCGTCCAATTTGGACCGAATACTCGATCGCTTGTGCCAGATACAGGGCACCCCCGACAAGCCAGCTAACCACACCAACATGGACTGTTGGGTATTCAAGCAGGCAGGCAAGTTAATTCCCGAAAACAACGACAAGGGGCTGCATAGCGATGACGAGGAAGAGACCCGACCACCGAACAATAGAGGACAGAAGGGTTTCCCCCCCACAAGTGCGGACGGTGAACATGATATACGCAACCCACGTACCCAAGAGGGAGCGGAAGCATGCACTTAGGGATGTATACGTGATGGAGCCAGTCACCCCGAAGTTCAACCCATGGTCCTCTTGCCCGATCACTTTTGATCGAAGAGACCACCCCACCAGCATCCGCCACAGCGGATTCCCGCATTTGTGATAGACCCAATCGTCGATGGATTTACCTCACCAGAGTCCTGATGGACGGGGGCAGCAGCCTGAACCTGCTTTATCAGGATACAGTGCGCAAAATGGGCATAGACCCCTCAAGGATTAAACCTCCAAAGACGACCTTTAAAGGCGTCATACCAGGTGTAGAGGCCAATTGTACAGGCTCAGTTACACTGGAAGTGGTCTTCGGATCCCCGGATAACTTCCGGAGCGAGGAGTTAATCTTCGACATAGTTCCGTTTCGCAGCGGTTATCATGCTCTGCTCAGACATATCGCGTTTGCAAAGTTCAACACGGTTCCGCACTACGCATACCTCAAGCTCAAGATGCCAGGCCCTCGAGGAGTCATCACGGTCAGCGGAAATGCTGAATGCTCTCTCCGAACGGAGGAACATACAGCGTCTCTCACGGCAGAAGTACAATGCAGCCTCTTAAGGCCATTCTCGAGTCCGGCCGTTAAGCGACCGGACACGGCTAAACGCGCCCGGAGTAACCTACAACAAGACCACCCGGCGCATTCCGAGCACGTGTAGCAAGGCGGCCCCATCCCCAGCCCCTGCAAAATTGCAAGACTGGCCCTTCACGTACATCATTACGCTCTGAAGATACCATGGGCATAGGGGGAGGGGCATGACCACGATAGGCCCAAAATGCGGCTTAACCACACCAAGGGCTCTCAAGTGTGTCGTTCTTTTTTTCTCTTTTCCTTTTTTTACCCACAGGACTCCGTTCATCAGAGGCCCTGCCGAGTAGTAGACCTGCCGAACTCACGATGCAACAGCCAGGGAAGGAGAAAGGCTACGATGAATATCCAGTTGGTCTCCATTACGAGCATTAAATATGTTTTATACACCATCCCGTAGCCTACCCCTGGAGGGGGACATGTTTAATAGTCCCATCCCTTGCTTACCGCACTATTTGTATCGTTCTGCATTCACAGCAGTATTACTTGAATAAACGATGCACCTTTTTGCCCATAATTGCATTTCTTTATTATACATATGTTCATTTATGACATGTTGCATCTGTACACTTTGGTACGGCTAAATAACAACAGGGTCTTATGTTTCCCGCATCATGGTGTGATAAGTCCGAACACTTTCACAAATGCGGCACCCCGAACTTATAGCATTATATGCATCGGCTCCGAATCATGTCTTGGGTCAATAGTTGGGTTTGCCCGGCTCCCATGTTTTGGTACCTTATGTTCCATTGTATCGGCTAAGGTAGCACTGGGAGAACCACTGCGATTGCGCCCCAGTTGAGCTGGGCGAGCGCCTCAGTGGAGAAAGCTAAAACTGACCATCATGATGAGGCTAGAGCCGGTCGCTGTTCGAGAGATTTTTTATTCGAGTCCCTAAAGACTTATGCCGCTTAGAGCGAGGAACCGGCTTTGTCCGGCCCAGGCGTGTATAGCGCCCCAAATTCGGCCTTCCGAAAATTAGGGGCTTCGCCGAAATTTTAATTATAGAATTCTATGGCTAAGTGAGAGTGCTCAAGCATTATAAGTCTGGTTGCCTCGTTTGTTGTGTTGAGCGCCTCCCTAGATGGACCAAAAAATGGGAACAAGAGTGCTCAAATTTATCCCGAACACCCCAGCACTCGTGGTATGGGGGCTGAAGCCGACGACTTGCCATCTCTCAGATTTGATAAATGGCCGCACAGAAGGTAATATTCTAAATTAACAAGCGTTGCTTAGCGCCTATGAACAAACTTTTCAGCGCACAGGATAACCAAATGCGAGTCTACTCAAATATTACATCTTTGGAGCACTCACCCGCAATAATGCGGGCACCCTTCAGGACACTCTTATAATACATCTCGGGCATGCGATACTCCTTGCCCGGCGGTGGCGCGTCCGTCACAAGCTTCTCAGCATCCATCTTGCCCCATTGCACCTTTGCGCGGGCAAGGGCCCGACGGGCACCTTCAATACAGGCGGAGTGCTTGATGACTTCAACCCATGGACACGCATCCACCAGCCGCCGCACCAGGCCGAAGTAGCTCCCAGGAATGTTCTACTTGGGCCACAGCCGAACTATGAGGCCCTTCATGGCCTGTTCGGCCACCTTGTGGAGCTCGACCAGCTGCTTCAGCTGGTCGCTAAGGGGCACCGGATGACCGGCCTCAGCATACTGAGACCAGAAGACCTTCTCCATCGAGCTCCCCTCCTCGGCCATGTAGAAAGCGGCAGCATCGGACACGTTGCGGGGTAGATCGGCGAACGCTCCTGGAGAGCTCTGAAATCGGCTAAGTGACAGGTACTTCACACTCACATGCTTACTTTGCATGAAAAATGCCTTACCTGCTGCTATTTTCTTCAACGCCTCGATTTCCTGGAGGGCCTTGTAGGCTTCGGCCTTAGCGGCTTTGGCACTCTCAAGAGCCGATGCAAGCTCCGACTCTCGAGTCTTCGAGTCGCGCCCCAAACTCTCATGTTTTTCCATGAGAGCCTGGAGCTCTTGTTGTACCTCCGCCACCCACGCCTCATGCTTCTCTCATTTGGTGCACTCTGCGGCCGCATTGCGTTCGGCCATGGCCACCGCCTCCTTCAGGGTCGCCACCTCGTTCGTGGCCCCTGCAATACCCACGTTATCCTTGTCATTTTTCTTGTAACCAAATCCTTTTCTGTAAGGTACAATTTTAATAAGGTGTTACTCACCTTCCTTGTCCTCGAGTTGCTTCTTGGCACGGCCGAGCTCGTTCTCGGACAGCTCGAGGCTTTGCTTCAAAGTATTGACCTCCGCAGTCAGTGCAACAGAGGTCAGCAGCACAGCCTGCAATCCCATATTGACATATTTTTATGACTCCTGCGTATATCTTTTTAGATCCTCAGTCCGGCTTTTCTTTCCGAACACCGAACCAAGCATCAGAGGCTACTGTCTATGCGGTACTATTTTACATATATCACAATTCTTACCTCTAAGCCTGTTAGAAGGTTGCTGCAGGCTTCGGTCAGCCCGCTCTGGGCGAGCTGAACCTTCTGAATCACCGCACCCATGACGGTGCGATGTTCCTCTTAAATGGAAGCGCCATTGAGCGCCTCCAGCAAGCTATCCGGTGCCTCCGGCTGGACGGAGGCCACCGGCGTCATGGTCTTGCCCTTCTTACGAAGGGGCCGCCCGCCGGACTCCGGAGCCACTACAGGTTCCGGTGCGGAGTCCGGTGCAAAGTCCGGGAGGTTGCCCTGCGGCACCTCCGGGGCCTCCTCCTCCTGGCGGGTCCCTTCCCGGGATCCCACCTCAGCATCGTCCGCATCACGAGGGGAGGAGGTGGTCGGAAGGGAATCCATATCCGACGCACCCAAGGACCCGCTCGACGAAGCGGGAAGATCCTCCTTGGGCGGACTGCAGGGTTGTATGCGGCATTAGAAAGACACCATGTGGCGAAAATAAAAATCATGAAATTATTCGGGAGTCCGGATACTTACGATCTCGCCGGGGGCTTGGCCCTTGGAGGCCAATCCTCGTCATCGTCGCTGGCGTTGGCAGAGCAGTCCGGGGGAAGAGTCCTTCCCTTCTTGGACCCTTCGGCCTCCCTTGTTGGGGAGGCCTTCCTTTTCTTCCCTCCCCCTGCTGGGGGAGAGGCCTCTTTCTTCTCCTCCTCGCCTTCGTGGGAGGAGCCCGCCTCGGTGTCATCGTCCGATGACACCTGAAAACAGGAACTCTTTCGAGTGCCCGTGGCCTTCTTCTCCGGCACCACATGGGGTGCCGGAGCCAGCAGCCCTGTTAAGCGGGCGTCCGCTGGGTATTCTGGCAAAGGGGCCGGACAGATAGTCTGCTCGGCCTTCTTCATCTAGTCATGTCAAAGGAGAGGGGGTTTAGATCCCGCATAGAGTCAAACTATGGAAAACAAGCGTCTCGTAAAGGGCAAGATCGCTTACCTCGCTAGCCGGACGCTGCGGGCTGAATCCGCAATCTTCGGTGGCGGATGCGGGAGCCTCGGCGCCCTTAAACAGCACCCTCCAGGTCTCTTCGTAGGTAGTGTCGAAGAGCCCGCTCAAAGTCTGGTGCTGCGCCGGATCGAACTCCCACATATTGAAGTCCCGTTGTTGGCACGGGAGAATCCGGCGGATGAGCATGACCTGGACTACGTAGACAAGCTTGAGCTACTAGCTTTTGGATGCAGGCTTGAAGTCTGGTCAGCTCCTCCGGATCGCCCATATCCGGCCACTCTCCTTCCAGGAGGTGAGCCGTATGGGGATGCCAGATCCTAATTCGGGGGCCGCTGCCCATTCAGGGTCACGCGGCTCGGTGATGTGGAACCACCCCGATTGCCACCCCGTAATGGTTTCCACGAAGGTGCCCTCAAGCCAAGTAACGTTGGGCATCTTGCCCAACATGGCGCCTCCGCACTCCGCTTGGCTGCCCTTCACAACATTCGGCTTGACACTGAAGGTCTTGAGCCACAAGCCGAATAGTGGGGCTTGATGCAGAGGAAGGCCTCACACACGACGATAAACACCGAGATATTGAGGATGAAATTCGGCGCCCGATCATGGAAATCCAGGCCGTAGTAGAACATGAGCCCCCGGACAAAGGGATGGAGTGGGAAGCCCAGTCCGCGAAGGAAAAGGGAAAGAAATACTACCCTCTCATGGGGCCTGGGGGTGGGGATGAGCTCCCCCTCGTCGGGGAGCGAGTGCACAATGTCGCTGGACAGGTATCCGGCGCTGCGCAGCTTCTGGATATGCCCCTCCGTAATGGAGGAGGCCATCCACTTGCCTCCCGCTCCGGACATAGTTGGAGAAGGTTGAGGTGTGATGTGCGGACATGGGCGCTGGAGCTCGAGTTCGCAGAGATGGATAGGCAAAGGAGGAAGAAGGCGTAGGTAAAAGGGTGGATCTTTATCCCCTTATATGGGCGGACGAAACCATGTGTCCCCACCAGCCTGATAAAACTCGCTTTTCTCCCAAGCGCCGCAATCAATGGCGCGGTTGGGTTACCCACGTCCGTATTGATGAGAATCCCGGAATAAGGGGAACACGATCTCTGCTTCAATAGGATGTGCCAAGGAAACCGCTTCGCTAAACGCGCAGAGGTGGTATAATAAAAACGATTCGAATAAAGACTTGGCTGTGGTATGACACCACGCCAGAAAATACGTCAGCAGATCGAACTTGTGTAAATATTATTCTCTCTATGGTGGTATGTGGAATTTATTTTGCAGAGCAGGACAATATCCTGGTGTTCATAATCTTCTATAAATTATTCGGAGGAGGAACACGCCTTGCAATGCCGAAGACAATATGCGTGCCGGACTCATCGTCATTGAAGCTTGGTTCAGGGGCTACTGGGGAGTCCCGGACTAGGGGGTGTCCGGATAGCCGAACTATCATCGTCGGCCGGACTCCAAGACTATGAAGACACAAGATTGAAGACTTCGTCCCGTGTCCGGATGGGACTTTCCTTGGCATGGAAGGCAAGCATGGCAATACGGATATGTAGATCTCCTACCATTGTAACCGACTATGTCTAACCCTAGCCCTCTCCAGTGTCTATATAAACCGGATGGATTTAGTCCGTAGGACGAACAACAATCATACCATAGGGTAGCTTCTAGGGTTTAGCCTCCTTGATCTCGTGGTAGATCTACTCTTGTAATACCCACATCATCAATATCAATAAAGCAGGACGTAGGGTTTTACCTCCATCAAGAGGGCCCGAACCTGGGTAAAACATTGTGTCCCTCGTCTCCTGTTACCTTCCGCCTAGACGCACAGTTCGGGACCCCCTACCCGAGATCCGCCGGTTTTGACACCGACACCGCCCAAGGCTCGGCTCGACGCTTCGTCGAGCGGCTCCCTAGATTCGTCGGATGTGAATAGTCTTTCACTCCCGACGGATAGCTCCCCTCGCCCTATGGACGATGCCGAGGTGGAGTACCAAAAGGGGCTAAGCCAGGAGGAGGTGGTCCTGGAGGCGCCGCAAGGCGACCTCCTAGACTCCAGGCACAAAGGGGAAGAAACCCCACAGGGATCTAAGTCTGGCCCTAGGCCGGACACCGCACCGGAACCCTCAGCAGTTTCAGAATCCGGCAGGCGGCCCCGTAGTAAGAAGGACAAGCCTACGACGTCGGTGACCTCCATCCAACCGAAGGCACCGGATAATTTGCTAGAGGTGCTTAATGGTGCCTCCATCGACGAGGGGCACCGCACTATTATGAGTGCGGTGATCCAGAAGGTTCAGTCCGCCAAGAGCGGGCTGACAGAAGCCTGTGCCAGCCTTCTAACAGGCTTTGAGGTACGTATTTAAGATATGTAAAAATATTACCGCTTAGACAGTAGCCCCTGATGCTCAGTTTGGTGTTCGGAACGAAAAGCCGCACTGAGGATCTAAAAAGATATACGCAGGAGTATAACATAAGTATGTCAATATGGGAATGCAGGCTACGCTGCTGACCTCTGCCGCACTGACTGCGGAGGTCGATGCATTGAAGCAGTGCCTCGAGCGGTCCGAGAACAAGCTCGTCCTTGCCAAGAAGCAGTTCGAGGACAAGGAAGGTAAGTAGTACCTTATGTAAGTATATAAAAATACCTGGTTGCAAATAATGACAGGACCAACGTGAGTGTTGACAGGGGCCACAACTGAGGTGGCGACCCTGAAGGAAGCACTATCCAAGGCCAAAGATAATGCGGCTGTGGAGCGCACCGAGCGAGAGAAACAAGAGGCGCGGGTGGCGGGGGTGCGGCAAGAGCTCAATGCTCTTGTGAAAAAACACGAGAGTTTACAACTTGACGCAAAGACTCGAGAGTCCGAGCTTGCCTCGGCATTTGAAAGCGCCAAATCTGCCAAGGCCGAAGCCCAAAAAGCCCTCCAGTAAATTGAGGCGATGAAAAAGATAGCGCCGGGTAAGGCATTCTTTATGCAAAGCAAGCACGTGAAAGTAAATTACTTGTAACTTACCCGAGTCTGGAGCTCACCAGGAGCATTCGCAGATCTGCCCCGCAGTGTGTCCGATGCTGCCGCATTCTACCGAGCCGAGGAAGGGATCTCAACAGAGAAGGTGTTCTGGTCCCAGTATGTTGAGGCCGGACACCCGGTGCCCTTGAGCGACCAGCTGAAGCAGCTGGTCGAGCTCCATAAGGCAGCCGAACAGGCCATGAAGGGCCTTATCGGCCGGCTATGGCCTGGGGAGGCCATGCCTGGGACCTACATTGGGCTGGTGAGGTGGCTGGTGGATGCATGTCCATGGATTGAAATCATCATGCGCTCCGTATGCATCGAGGGAGCCCGTAGGGCCCTTGCCCGTGTTAAAGTACACTGGGGCAAGATGGATGCTGAGAAGCTGGTGACGGATGGGCCACCGGAGGGGAAGGAGCATCGCAAGCCTGAGTTGTATTATGAGGGCGTCCTGAAGGGTGCTTGCCTTGTGGCGAATGAGTGTTCCAAGGATGTAATTTTTGAATAAACTCGCTCGTGTTATCCTTTGCACTGAAAACTTGTTCATATACGCTAAGCAACGCTTTTTGAAATTAAAATATTACCTTCTATGCGGCCATTTATTAAATCTGAGAGATGCGAGCCGTCGGCTTCTACCCCCATGCCACGAGTGCTGGGGTATTCGGGGTTAACCTGAGCGCTCTTGTTCCCATTCTTGGGTCCTCCGAGGGAGGCGCTCAGCACAACGAATAAGGCAATCAGATTATAATGTTTTATCGCTCTCACTTAGCCATAGAATTCTATAATTTTAAATTTCGGCGAAGCCCCTAGTATTCGGAAGACCGAGTTCGGGGCGCTATCCACGCCTAGGCCGGACAAAGCTAGCTCCTCGCTCTAAGTGGCATAAGTCTTTAGGGACTCGAAAACCTCTTGAACAGCGACCGGCTCACGCCCTATCATGACGGTCAGTTTTAGCTTTCTCTACTGAGGTGCTTAACCCAGCTCAACTAGGGTACAATCGCAGTAGTTCTCCCAGCGCTACCTTAGCCGATATAGCGGAACGTAAGGTACCAAAACATGGGAGCCGGGCAAACCCAACTATTCACCCAAGACATGATTCGGAGCCGATGCATATAATGCTATAAGTTCGGGGTGCCGCACTTGTGAGAGTGTTTGGACTTCTCACACCATATTCTGGGGTAATTGAGCCCCTGTTGTATTGGCCGTACCAATGTGTACGGTTTCATAATGTCATAACTGAACATATTTACATAAAAAATGAATGCAATAATAGACAAGAGCTATGTATTGTTTATTAAATGGCTGCTATGAAAGCAGAACGATACAAATAGTGCGATAAGCAAGTGATGGGATTATTTGACATGTCCCCCTCCAGGGGCAGGCTGTGAGACTTTAATTAAGATAGGTATTTAGCTCGTTATAGAGACTACCTGGACATTCGAAGTGGCTTGCTGTCTACCTAGCTGTTGCATCGTGTGTTCGGCGATTGTACTGCCGGACAAGACTTCCTGGGAGTGGAGTCCTGAAAGTAAGAAAAGAGAAATGACATAATCGAGAGCCCCTAGTGCGGTTGAGCCGCATTCTGGGCGTGTCGTGGTTGTGCCCCTCCCCTTATGCCCATGGCATTTCCAGAGCGTAATTATGTACGTGTGGTACTGGTTTCACAATCTCGCGAGGGCTGGGGTTGGGGCCGCACTGTTATGCTTGCTCGGAACGTGCCAGACGGTCTTGTTGTAGGTTACTCCGGGCGCGCTTGACGGTGTCCAGACGTTTAACAGTCGGACTGGAGAATTGCCTTGAGAGGCTACTTTGTACTTCCGCCGCGAGGGCCGCCGTGTGGTCCTATGTTCGGAGAGAGCGTTCGGTGTTTCCATTGACCGTAATGACTCCTCGAGGGCCTGGAATCTTGAGCTTGAGGTATGCGTAGTGCGACACCGCATTGAACTTTGCAAATGCGGTTCGCCCGAGCAGGGCATGATAGCCACTGCGGAACGGGACTATGTCGAAGATTAACTCCTCGCTTCGGAAATTATCCGGGGATCCGAAGACCACTTCGAGTGTAAGTGAGCATGTACAGCTGGCCTCTACACCTGGTATGACGCCTTTAAAGGTTGTCTTTGTGGGTTTAATCCTTGAGGGATCTATGCCCATTTTTTTCACTGTATCCTGATAAAGCAGGTTCAGGCTGCTGCCGCCGTCCATGAGGACTCTAGTGAGGTGAAATCCGTCAATGATTGGGTCTAGAACCAATGCGGCGAATCCGCCATGACAGATGCTAGTGGGGTGGTCCCTTCGATCAAAAGTAATCGGGCAGGAGGACCATGGGTTGAACTTTGGGGCGACTGGCTCCAACGCATATACGTCACATAGTGCACGCTTCCGCTCCCTTTTGGGGATGTGGGTTGCGTACATCATATTTACCGTCCGCACTTGTGGGGGAAAACCCTTCTATCCCCTGTTGTTCGGCGGCCGGGACTCCTCCTCGTCATCGCTATGCAGCCCCTTGTCTCTGTTTTCGGCACTAAACTTGCCTGCCTGCTTGAACACCCAACAATCCCTGTTGGTGTGATTGGCCGGTTGTTCAGGGGTGCCATGTATCTCGCACGAGCGATCGAGTATCCGGTCCAAACTGGACGGGCCCGGAGTATTTCTTTTGAATTGCTTTTTCCGCTGACCGGGTTTAGAGCCTCTGAATCTGGCATTAACTGTCGTATCCTTGGTATTGTCGCCGTTAATGCGGCGCTTGTGTTTGTTGCGACGCGACCTGCCATTGTAGTCCTTGGTATCCGAATTACGAGGGCTCTTGGTCATGTTATTACTACGAGCTAGCCAGCTGTCTTCTCCCGCGCAAAAGCGGGTCATGAGTGTTGTGAGGGCTGCCATGGATTTCGGCTTTTCCTGTCCTAGGTGCTGGGCAAGCCATTCGTCACGGATATTATGTTAGAAGGCTGGAAGGGCCTCTGCGTTCGGAAAGTCGACTATTTGATTTTTCTTGGTTAGGAACCATGTACAGAATTGTCTGGCCGATTCCTCTGGTTGCTGAATTATGTGGCTTAGGTCATCTGCGTCTGGTGGTCACACATAGGTGCCCTGGAAATTGTCGAGGAATGTGGATTCCTGGTCCTCCCAGCAACCAATTGACTCTGCTGGCAAGCTGTTAAGCCAATGTCGAGCTGGTCCTTTAAGCTTGAGTGGGAGGTATTTGATAGCGTGTAGATCGTCACCGCGGGCCATGTGGATATGAAGGAGATAATCCTCGATCCATACCGCATGATCTGTTGTGCCATCGTATGATTCGATGTTTACGGGTTTAAAACCCTCAGAGATTTCATGATCCATTACTTCGTTTGTGAAGCATAGTGGGTGTGCGACGCCTATGTACTGGGCTATATCACGATGTAGCTCATATGAGCTTTGCCTGCTGTGTTCGGCCTGGCCGTATTTGCCATATCCGGCGTGACGGTTATCGTCACGTGTCGTGGGGCGCCCACGCGATCCGTATATTGTTCTTGTTTGCCTTGCCTTGTCCTCTAATATGTCTTGCAGGTCTCACGCATTTCCCTATGCCTTGGTATTTTTTGAGCGGCGCCAGGGTGCGGCTTGAGTGGATGGCCGAGAGGCCTCTCTGTCACGGCCACGAGGTGGACGGTCGGCCGCGTCGTGCGTTGGTGATGTAGGTTTAGGTGCATCCTCCTCTAATTGGGGTAGCAGCCTGCGCTTTGGGTAGCTCTTGGAGGGGCGTTTGAGTTTGTACTCTTCGACCGCAAGGACTTTAGTCCATCTGTCGGCTAGCAAATCTTAGTCAGCTCTAAGCTGCTGCTGTTTTTTCTTGAGGCTACTCGCCGTGGCCATAAGCCTGCGTTGGAAATGCTCTTGTTCGACGGGATCCTCAGGCACAACAAATTCATCATCGGCGAGGCTTGCCTCGTCTTCGGAGGGAGGCATGTAATTATTGTCCTCTACCTCTCTGTCTACCACTCTCTTATAAGTGTAAACCGCCCAGGAGGGGCCGGTTCACGCTCAACCATACTGAAGTCCATGAAGACAAAGAAGATGGCGCTTTATTGATAAAGCTTAGAGGCCCAGAGCCCAAAGGTAGATTAGGGCCCATAGTGGTGAACCGCCATAGTTGTATAACTTGTATTGTAAGTTAGGAAGGGAGAGACCGAGCCAAACACTTGTATGAGCCGGCCTTGGGACTCTGTAAACCGGTCGGGCGTCAACCTGTGTATATATAGGGACGACCCGGCGGCGGTTCAGGGACAAGAAACAACAACTCGAGAGCCAGGCATAGCATGTTTGATCCCTGGTAATCGAGACCCCAGTAATTCCATCACAGCTAGACGTAGGCTTTCACCTTCATCGTAAGGGGCCTAACTAGTATAATACTCTCGTGTCCTTTGTCCGGTTTAACCCCCCTAAGCTAACCCGTCGTGATGGCTCCACGACTAAGTCCTTTCACGAGGACATCTGACGTGTTAATGCCAAGACAAGTAGTATGTATCATACTGAGGAGTTAAAGTAACGAGAAGAAACATAACATAGTTCTACTGGAGCTCAGCACAACACACCCCACAAATTCAACTAAGCACACTTGAAATTAAACTATGCAACTAATCCTGTAGACACTGCATTAGAACCACCATGAGCAACGATACTGACACCTTACTCACTCGGAGGAGTCCTCGTCCACGTCCTCGACTTCGTCCTTGTCCCTCTTCCTCTTGGCCGATACTTCTTTGCTTGAACTGCACACTTGGTTCTTGCTCTTCATCCAAACATTGTAGATATTGAAACAAAGGTAGCCATCCATTGCATCGTAGTGGATGTGGTCTATATCTAGTACATTCTGCTGCCATGCATGACGATGAAACGTGTAATGAGGTTTCTCTAGTTTACCATACAAAGGATGAACCATGGCTCCTGCTAGGGTCAGCATTGAAGGCTGTCCACCGGAGGGCAGCAGCCGATTCTTCTGGAGGTCGAAGGGGTTGCCTACAACAAGGCCTATCCAACCCAGGACTTCTTTGTCATTCATAAAGTCTACAGTAATGAATTTGACAAGGTTTCTCTCGAGGAAGTTCTTAAAATCCAGGCATTCAACGTCGGCATGGCATATGTAGTAGACCAAGAATAACTCATGCACGCAAACTTGGATCACGGCGGGCTTCTTCCTCTCTTCGTCCTTTAGATCCTTCTCTCGTCCCAGGATTGTGGTGTACTCAACATCTAGCCCAGCGACCCACTCATCATGTGAGTTTTCGAACATGCGTCTGAAGCGAGAAAGGCATCCTTTCACCGTCGTGGAAGAACGGGTGTAAATGACATCAAACTCATCGTTGGTGATGGTTCTAACATTGTACTCACCGCCGATCATGGAGATTTGGGACGCCATGGATTTGGGAGGAGGGTTAGGATTAGTGGAACTGCCGTAATGTGAAAGGACGGTACGACTAGGAGCAAACCACTATAATATTAAAGGACGTGCGGGGATGAGTAGGAGCGAACTGCCAACGTGCGAAGGGCAGGGTAGTGGCTTTCCATTATCCCATGATACGGGCTTCCGAGAGCCCTTGGACCTGACATCGAACGGTTGCATGGCATGATTCTAGACCTATGGGTGAATATCCTATCCTGGAGGGTTATTCTACAAATTTTCAGCAACTTAGCATGCGACCGTTTGATATCAGATCCAAGGGCTGCCAGCAGCCCGTATCATGGTCGCGCCTACTACAACCTTCGCGTCGCTCGCACGGTCGTGCCCTTGGAGATTTAACACGGTGCGTTAGGATATCTGATGTTGGCATGTCATACATAGTAATCACTTAGTCACTCATACTACAACAAGGTTAGCTATAAGGTTGGCTATAAGTGTGTGTTTTTTACTTCTCTCTATCTCTTTCTTCGTACTCCCTCCGTCTCATAATATAAGAACGTTTTTGACACTAGTGTAGTGCCAAAAATGTTCTTATATTATGGGACTGAGGGAGTAGTATTTATTGCATTTGCCATGGAGTGACCTCTTCCAATGAAATGGTGCTTAGATGAGGTGCTAAGGGCATTAAATGGCTTATCAATCAAGTCCCCAATGCATAGGTGCTTATTAGTAGTTTTTTGTTGCTAAGTTTGCTTCATTTAATTATCTATAGACTCAAAATTGTCTTTTCACCTAGGTACACGCGCTTAGCACCGTTTCTTCCTTGGGTCACCAAACTTTCCACATCAGACTTTATGCCGATGTGGCAAGCTTAGCACCTGTAGGAGCAAGTAAATACTACAATAGCCCCGCCCTCGACTTTTAAATACAACTACATCCGTTTAAGAATCCAATGATATAGTAGTACTTTTTGTGACATAGTAACTCATATTTAGTTAGTCAAATGGATGACCTAGAACTACGTGCACGCCCTATAAACCGAGACGCCTAAAAATAAAAACCTGAGACAGAGAGGGTAGTTCAGCACGTATCTTTTTAGATCAATACAGTCGGGATTCACCAAGGAGCAAAACCAAGTGGTAGGCTGCTCCTGTCGTGTTGGCCTAGCAACTCAAGCAGGGTCAGTCCGCACACGAAATGCCGACACACTTAACAGGACCCCTTTGGCTGACATGTGGCTCATCTACCATCTTGTTCCACATGCGATGCACCAAATTACAGTTTGGAGCAGCAATTGGAACTGGAGGCACCACGGTCGTAGCACTGCGGTAGTAGAAAATGAGTGACGAGGGGTGAAATCACAAAGCCCCACATTTCCTGCATTAAGCTGGATCTACGAAGCAACCATCATTTCACTCTAGGGCGCAAGAGCATAAAGAAAAGAGAAAACAATGATGCGTGCGGCAGCTACCTAGGGCACCCTAGGGTAGGGGTCTCCACTACATATCATTTTTTTAAAGTGCCTCCACTAAAAATTTGCTTCTCCCTCGTCCTCTTGAAGAAAGCTGATGATGAGTGTGGCGGTAGGGTTTGTAGGAGTATTATGGCGTGCGGGGCCACGTCATAGTAAACGGGTTTGAGTCGACGCATGTGTGGACCGCTTGGGGAACGAGGCAGCATTTTGGGTTCGGAGACCACTGGAGATATAGTACGTACAAAAAATTGTGGACGTAGATTTGACCGAAAGGCAATGATGCATTGAATGCATGAGATTTTGAAACCAAATTATGAATAAATACACACTATAGCATGTAAAGATTTGAGTCATATATGAATGATGTAGATGTTCGTTTAGTTCTTATAGTTCAACTCATTCAAAATCAATTAGTTTTATAAAAAGGTTAAGATTCATGGGGTTGTGCATTGTAAAGCATAAAGTAAAAAACAAATAATGGCAATTCATTTAGGAAAAAAAACAATTATGATATAGAAGATTCTAGAACAAAGGATAAGTTCTTGTGTTTTGAGGTTTGTGCATTATGCTTAAGTTCAACCATGGAGTCTTCTAAATTGTACATGTGGCAGATCTGGTGGAATGTTGATGATATCCAACGGCCAGTAGTGCTCAGATTCGCCATCTCCGCACTGTCGGATTAGCTTCATCCAGCGACCATCTTTCAAAGTTATTGGCACACTATATAGTTCTTATGCCATAGTTGCATGTTTTGGAAAAAAGCTACTACTGGGTTGTACTATCTATTTAGGAATAGAAGATGTATACATGGAAGTTGTAGGGAAAGACATGACATGGAGCATCTCAATTCCTATGGGTAGGGATTGGAAAAGAGATGTCATTTGGTTCACATCAAAGGAACTTTTCTATTGAATCTCGAGATGACATGTATCTCAATTCCTATGAGGAGGGATTAGAAAAGATATGTAATTTGGTTCAGATCATAGGAACTTTTCTATTGAATATACGCTAATGTTTATTTTCCTTTGAAATTAAGGGAGTATAGGAATCCATTCATATGAACCAAGTGGCTCTAAAACTATAAAAATGATATCATGTTTATTTACTTTGAAATGAGGAGTGTATGAATCTATTCCTATGAACCAATTGGCTCTAAAGGAAAAAATCCTATAAAAATCATATCATATAGAGTTCCTATGATATTCCTCGACACCAAAGGATGGTTGAAATTGATGCGGGTGATACGATGGTCTTATTTTGTGGACTCCTCCCCCATCTTTATAGTTACCTCTCGAAGATGAATGAAATGATATATACAGGGTATTCTACATGTGCAATTTGGTACATGGAAACTCGGTAAAAGTTTCGAGGTTCAAATTTTCAATAAAGCTATATGCACTGCATTTCGGAACGGAAGGAGCATATGGCAGTTGCTAACACTCACGTGGAAGATTTGTGTGTAGGAGGAGTGTCTGTTCTGTTAAATGACATGGCAAAACTAACACTGTCGGATACCGATCTAACGGTTCTTACGGTGTTCGTCAGGAAAAGGCTTGTGGCGAATGTTTGTCGGATAATGATTTACGGACACATGCATTGCATTGATACGTGCCCCCTCCCTCTCACGCACACACACCCTCACGAGTCACAACTCTCCCGAGTCCTCTCATAGACTCGCACATCGCACCCACCGTCTATCTGCACGTAGACGTCACGCACATATGTGCTCTTCACACCCTACCCTCAAAACTTCTAAAAAAGAAAACATGTCGCTCACATTTTATTTTAGCTCACACGTCACACACTTATACTATTACTCTTGCGGCGAACGTTCTTTGGGCATAGTATATTGTACTCACACGAAAAGAAGCGGTGCCCGCACGCACTAGTTCTCTCACACCCACTCACTGGTACACGTAGGAGCACATTTTTTAGAAGCTGGTACAACAAAATCACTCCACTATATATATAAGCAGGAGCCTTAGCGCTTGCTTTACTAGGGTTCCTCTCGTTCACCATCTCATGCTCTCCAGATCTAAGCAAGACATAGGTGGCCACACTCTCTCTCAGCTCACGGCTGGTCACAAATCCGGCCGGACAACCTCGACCGAGCAGGGGTGTAGGTGCATCATTCACGCTATCATCGGCGGTGAGGGAGGAGACCAACGGCTGCCTGCACGTCCCGATCGGCGGCCGTGCCGTTCTCTCTGAGAGAGCGTCGGCTCGGGAGTGCTCTGACCCCTTCTTCCTCCTTGCGGTATTGTGGCCAAGATGCGGCCTCCCGACGCCGTCTTTGCCACATCCGATGGCCCTCAGGTATATATTCCTTCGAAACCTGCCTTGCTCTATTGCCCCAGCTCCCTTCGTGTGGATCTTTTTCTACTTCTGTCCGCTGTTCCAAAGCCACCTAGACATTTACTATTATTAGAGGTAACGCTAGTTCATACAGTCAACTCTAAGAGTTGGTTCAAACAGGGAAGAAAGTGGGAAAGCTGTAGCATGAATCTAGGACTTGGTTCTAAGAGTAAACGGGGGAAACTAGTAGATACTAGCTACCCAACCGATCTCTTGGTTGAAAAGACGAAGAAAGCATGGTGGATGGGGAAGGGTGGGGGGAAGTGGACCTGTCTCTTGGTTGAAAAAGGAAAGAAAGTGACGGGTGTTGGGGGACAATGCAAATGAGACTGAGCAGGTCTAGATTGCATGTGCTCACATAGGAAAATGTCGCCGAGGAGATAAAAAATGGGACAAATGGAGACATGCTGCCTGAGTGTTTGCCGCTCTCGGCAGCCACATCTGCCTCACTACTTTATGTCCCTGCTGTCCATACGCCCATATCGCTACCGTTAATGTAAAATCACATGAAGCATTAAGCAATGCCACCTAATGTCACTATAAGTATGGTCTAGTGCCATCGATAAATTGAAGCAATGCCACCACCATTTTATGAAGTGCTTCCGTCTTGCTTTATTTCCCATGAATTATGTTTTTGCAGTTACACTTAACTCTCACACCGCTAACATTGCTTCATCCCAGTGAAACTGCACAAATTTGATTGCACATTTACTGACCATGTGCTACTCTCATGACAGTAATACTAATGCTATTGTTCTGCATGTTAATCTAGTGGCATTGTTGATGTGATGTGATGCTACTTACTTAAGGACTCTTCATACTGTCAATCTAGTGCCAATTATAACACAATAGATGCTGATGTTAATCATACGCCACTGCAAATATCTGTCACTATTTAAATAACCGTATTTTGTATTTGCGCAAACAGGGATGTCTGTCTCCATACCGTTTCGGGATGTCTGTCTCCGTATCGTTTCTATCCGCGCAATCAAAAGCACACACCTCTGTTTTAGTACAACTGCGCAAAATGAGACGGCTATCCCTCGTTGTCGTCGTCTAACCTCCAGTCTTCAAGGTATTCCTACATTGGTAGTAACTAAGGTAGAATGACCAACGCAATCTAAAAGAAGCTGATTCATACGTTTCACTTCCTGATTGCAGTGCAGGGACGAGCAAAAACAACTGCATCCTAGTCCGGAATGCAATTTCTACCAGTTCATCCATGGAACGAGGACTAGCTGGCACAGGTGCACGGTGGTTTTTTGGACAGGTGCGCGGACAAGAGGCATTGTGGTTTTCTTATTTCTACAAGTAGCGGTGCTTAAATTCAGTGGAATGCACAAGAATTTAACCTGGTCGGTACACTGAATGGTTCAGTTCAGCATTCCAGCTGAGACCACAATTATAATTGGTTATTCTGGAATGAGAGAACCTAACCCTAGATGGTGGCAACAAGAAGAAACCAGAGTGAACTCCAGGAAATTTAAGCCTGCCGGGAGGCCCTTTGCTCAGAGAAGCCTTGTTTGTTTTTTCCTTGTTTGTAAACCTTCTCACAACTTTTTCTTTTGCTGTGAACTACTATATGTTTGTTATGTTCTATGAATCATTGAGATGTATAAAATTGCTTAATTTATGCTTTTCAAGTTTTTTATGAAGATGAGTTTAATGTGAGTGTTCCACATGAGCGCTGGACTAGCGTGTGAAAGTTTGTAATTTACATTGTGCCCTCAGTTACCTACATGAACCACTGTAACAAGATACATAGTTGCTTATATGTCAGACAGCAGATTGTTGATTGTTAGCTGGTCGATAGCCTAGTGTTGAAGAGAGCTGAGCCAATGTGTCGTGTTTTGCACAACTGCTTACAAGTGGGGTAGCACCAACAGTGTTTACAAGTACTTATGTATACGTCGGCGCACAGTTCTCGAATGAGTGCTCTATTTCATCAAAACACACACTGCTCATATGATAAACAGTGACAACTTATGTCTTACCATGCCATATTCATGAAAAAACTAGTGAGGACGCATCTGTTTCGGCAACAATTATGATGGTTCTCACATGATTCATGTGAACACAAAAGTAGCAGCAGTTCCCATAGACGGATTCAAGTAGAGTACTAGCCCCAAAGGGGTTGATAACATGCAACGTTTGGATAATTAGACACAATTCAAACTAGTATTAAACACTAGCTGGGGCAACTATTTCATGCCTCGATCTAATTTGAGCTGGACACAAGATGGACCTTGCCATGAATATCATCAAGGACGTCCCGCAGCAACTCAATCCTGTGAACCTTCATTAAGACAACCTTGTGGCCTTGCCACTGATAAACTTGTTTGTGGAGGCATGCCACATCATCTTCCTGTGTAAGCTTGACAAGAACAGTATGCCTCACAAACGAAGGAGTTGCTTTGAACTTCTTGTGCTTCAGTACACCCTGGACAACACGCCTGACAACAGTGAGGCCGGAATACAACTCTTCATTGGTATAACCGCAAATGGCTTCCAGGATCCAACAACATGAGAACTATGTTTTCCCAGTGCGTATATTCAGGTCATCTGCCTCATAGCGAGTGACATGTACAACCACACAATCCTTGTCTACATCAGGGTTCTAATTGAAACAGAAACAAATTCTGAATTACTTTTCAGTATAAGAAACACAAGTTATTTAAACCACTATGCATAGCATGGCATCAAAGCTAATAAAATTTTGCATTATTAATCACCACATACTTAGATGAAAAACCACAATCGAGATTGGCAAAGAAGAAAATCACCTTGGGTAGCTCAGCGGGGGGGCACACACCCTCGAAGGGGGAAAAATGCTCCTGCGGTGCCACGGGGGCTGTAACCTCAAACGGGGCGTTGATCATCTGAGTAGTGGCCATGAGAGTATCTGGGGTCGGCTTGGTGGCTGCCTCCATCTTCTTGGAGCTCTCTGTCTCATGGGGACCAGCCTACCGCGTCTGCTCCAATATCGTCTCATCTTTGCCTGGTTCTCCTTGGTCCATCATGAAACTGACAAATACTAGGAGACCACTGAAAGGAAAACACAATCGCAATGACAATGAAACAAAAAGAAAGTGAGGATCGGTTACTGCTTTGCAAAAGTTCTTTTTTCTGTGAACGAAAATATACCAACATCACTGATCCGCTTACCTTCCCTTTGTTGGGAGAGAAGAACAGTGGCAGATGCGAGTGTTGTCTTTCTTGAAGACCGTGGGGGAGAAGGGGTTTCAGCGAAGAGTGAAATGATGGTTGCTTCGTCCGTCAAACTTAGACTACATGGGGTGGGGTTTTATGATACGACGGCTCGTTACTGCCGTGCTACGACCGGGGTGACTCTCCGCCTGCATACTGCCTTCTAATTTGGTGGATGGCATTTGGGCCGCGTGCTGCATGGCCCGCATGTCGGTAAACAAAAGTATAACGGCATTCGGTAGAGGGAGACGTTTCAATGACCTAGGAGGAGCCAGAAGCGGTAGAGTGTCTCCACTGTACTAGTAGTAATTGTTTTTCTGGGTAGCTGTAGAGTGTCTCCACTGTACTAGTAGTAATTGTTTCTCTGGGCCCAAGACAAAACAGCCCATCCACACTAGTAAATAGTAAAATCAATTCAAAAGCCCTATATTTACTGAATGAGACGCGCTACCCACACCCAGCACACCGCCCCCCAAAAAACCTGGGTGCTCTTCTTCCTCCTCGCTCCCACCCACTTCACGTCAGCTCGCTCCACTCGTACCCCCAAATTCCTCACCTCACTCCTACAGAAAACCCCAGCTCCCCTTCTTCCTCACTACTACAAAAAAAACCTCTGCTCCCCTTCTTCTTCACTCACACTACAACTAGGCTCGTCATTCGTTACTCTGCTCAAATCCACGAGCGCGATGCGAGGCCCTCGAGGAAAATGGAGTCGGCTGACCCCAGCGCCAAGAAGATGAGGCTCTCGCCAGCAGCGACGTCTGTTGTAGATCCCGCACCCGGCAGCGCAGGGAGAGGCGGTGACCCCGGCCCCACCGGATCCCAGGAACCCGTAGAATCTCGGGTGGACCGCATCAGCGATCTCCCGGACGCCGTCCTTGGGGAGATCATCTCACTTCTCCCCACCAAGGATTGCTGCCGCACCCAAGTCCTTCAATTCGGTGGCGCCCTCTATGGTGCGCCGTGCCCCTTAATCTCGATTGTCGTCAGCTATCTCTCTTCAATGATTTTGAAATCCCTAGAGCCATCATCTCCTCCCACCAGGGCTCCCTTCAAAGCCTTTGCATCCCGTCATGCTACCTGAGCAAGCATACCACGCCCTGCATGGTGGACGCCTGGCTGAAATCCCCTGAATTCACAGAACTACAGCTGCTTGAGTTCTACTATTCCCACATACCACATACTGAATGCCATGAACTTGTGCCCTCAGCACCGATGTCCATCTCGTGGTTTTCCTCCTCTCTCCACACCGCCACCTTTGCGCTGTGCTACCTACCAGACAATCTGGTACTAAACCTTCGACTCCTATTTCTCAAGAAACTTTCACTTGTGCGGGTTCGTATATCGGAGGCCTCATTGCACAACATCATCCACTCCAGTTGCCCTGCCTTGGAGTGCTTGGTGCTTGTTTTCACAGTTAGGATCGGTTGTCTCCAAATAAAGTCGCCTAACCTTGTAAGAATTGGAATTTCTTTTGATGGAAGGCAGCTCATCATCCAAGATGCCCCTTCACTTCAAAGGTTGATCCTTGATTCTAGCTATTCACCGTTGCAAATAACCATCCTCTCTGCGCCTAAACTGGAGACCTTGGGTGTAATACATGATATCTGTGCTCATTTCAATATGGTGTTTGGCTCCACAGTTCTTTAGGTACTTTATATTATCATCTACACTTGTAACCATAAGCTGCATTTTAAATTTCTGCCCATAAGTTATATATCATCTTGGAGTACACATTTTGTACTAATATTATGTTCTATGCTCAATGAAGAGTTTCTCCATGGATGGCCTATCAATGGTGCTGGATTCTGTCAAGATCTTATATATCCAAATGATTAGTTTTGATCTGAACAAGATTATTGGCTTGTTGCAATGCTTTCCATGTCTGGAGAAGTTGTATATAAAGGTGATAATTTCATGCACATTGGAAGCCCGCATATAGTGTACTAGAATTAACCGTTCATCTGTTGCTCTTTCGACACTCTTTTTTTTAGACATTAACTGTTTTCAATCTTCATGTCTATTTAGGCAACAGAACGGGGTAAGAAAGTTATAACCAATCAGTGGATTCATAAGCATCGGGATTTTCTCACTTCTCATGAGATTCGATTGAAGACAATAACGTTAGAACGATATGTAGCCAACCGTGCAAACACTAGATTTGTCACATTCTTCCTGCTGAATGTGAGGTTACTATTGTCCATCAGTCTTAAGTTTATTAGCAGCATGGTTTTGATGGATGGGTATGTCGAAGAGCAAAAAGAGGAGTTTCAGGTGGGCAAAAGAGCATCTGAACGTGTCGGACTTCTATTTACAACATATTGTAGTCATAATCCAATAAATTTTATGACCCGGGATGTTCATTCTATGGACCTGACCAATCCATTTGACTGTGACTGCCAAAAACAGTGCTGGAGTTAGATGTTATTGCCCTTTTCAACCTAAGTTTTTTTGTAAACCTGATGAACAATTAACCCTCGTGCTTTTGTACAGTTTGTAAGCTGGAGTTAGATGTTCCTGCGCATTTCAACTCGGCTGTGACTGTCATATTTTCTTTGAAACAAGGCATGGCCTGCCATTTGTTTAATTTAGAGTGAAATATTGTAACAAATCCCAACCAAGGGAAATAACATCACTCTCGCCGGCTGCTTGAGCTCACTGTGCACTACAGAAGTCAAGTGATTAGCCCCCACCAGCACCCACAAACTTATTTCGAACTAGCACATCAAATGGGCTGTAAATTTTCATACGAAAGTCTACATGACCGTGACAGATTTAGATTCTGACATTAGCGACCCACGAGGAAATAGCCTATCCAAGGTGGTGTCGACTTACTAGCTAGTCAATAAACGATTCTGCCTACCAGCCGTTGGATTGACATCCAACATCTGTCGTGTATCTTCTATCTCTTGTCTTCTTCCTCCAGCCGCCCAAACCGAACGACCCAGTCGGCTCCGCCTGCTCCCGCATCCCATGGCTGGATGCGCCTCCGCCGCCCTACCGTACGTACCCTACAATGTTGGTTAGTCCCTCCCTCTAGTCCCCCACACATCCTGTTATTCTCCGGCGAGGTCAGCCCCAATATGGACCCGCACCCGAACCAGTCAACCCTCATACTCCCCTCCGCCTGTGACTGGACCGACGCATCTTCCATGGCTCATGTTCTTTCCGTCCGAGACCTCGCTGTCGTCCTCTGCCTTGTGGCCTTGGTTCGCTCGCCGTGCGTGGTGCGCCGCCCTCTTGCGTTTTCAACGTCGTCAACAACCGAGAGGAACAAGGAGCTGACTATACGTGCAGAGGATGACAGTAGGGACCCACCAGTGTCATGGCAGTACGCAAGCAAGTGCCTCTATATTACAAGCCCAAAAATATGGTTCCTCCTAATGGTTGGACATCTGGGGCTCACGCCATTGTCAACATAGTCAATAAACGAGAGAATTACACTACGAGCAGCTGACACCAGGGACCCAGCAGGTCGCGCATTTTTTTGAGGAACAAGCAGTTGTTGTTTATACTAGTTTTAGCGATGGATTAGGGTAACAACGGGGCTGTGCGTGGGCCGTGGCCCGTCTAGCTAGGGTTTTATTTATGTTTACCACACCATGAGCCTAGTTGTGTTTTTTTCTTGCTGAAAATGGCTAGCCCAGTTCAATTTTTTTTAAAGAAATACCCAAACAAGGCCTACTTGCTTTATCGGCCCTGCTGAGCTGCAAATCTTTCAACACGAGGAGAGTTTCATTCTGTTTTCCCAGAAATGGGTTGTACATTTTTAAAACACATCAAACCGGGAATTAGTTTCAATTTTTTTCATTACAAGATTTTAAATTCCATTGATTTTTATGCGTGGACAATTATTTGGATTTTATATTTATATAAATTATTTTTCAAAATAGTTTGAATGTGAATCGATATTTCTGGATTAAAAACAGTGGCCACAATATGGGGTGTAATGCTAACAAAAAGAAGATGGGCTCCAAAACAATTCTTAAAAATTAGCAAATGGGCTGTACATTATTAGAAATAATGGCAGATGGGCTGTCTGCTGTTTTCCACAGATTTGAGGCTGACTTGTGCGCCTACTATAGATTGACGTGTATGCTTTCATAAAAAAATGGTTGACGCACACACGATGCCCTGTTAACTTAGTCAACACACGAGAGCAGTGACTGTTGGATGTCGATCCAACGACTGTCATGCTTCTTCATTCTTTGCTCTTCATGCTCCAGCCGCTCAAACAAGCGCCGGCAGGACTGCCTGCTCCCTCCTCCCGCGGCCGGCTATGCTGCCGCGCAGACCTCACCGCCCCACCGTACTCCCATCGCTGGTCTAGCCATCCCTCTACTCACCCACGCCTGCTGTTATTCTTCGGGGACGACAGACGAACCAGTAAACCCTCGTACACCTCCGCGTGGGAAACAACTGCCGAGTATTCCCTGGCTCCGTGTCGTTCCCTTCCTAGGCCTCACCGGCGTCCACCGGCCTGGTGCTCTTAGTGCGGCCTGGTCAACATGGTCAATGAATGACATCCATCGGAAGTGGACTGTACGTGGAGAGGCTGACAGCTGGGTCCACGGTCGCATGCATGGAAATACCTCCTTATTACGCGCAAAATAATGATTCCTCAAGCTAACAGCTAGGACCTACAGGAAGGGCCTCTGTATTTCATGAAAAAAGCGTTCCCCCGCTGACAGGTCGGACCCACCAGCTATATCTTCGCACGCAAGGAAGTGCCTCCTTATTACACCCAAAAAAATGAATACCCCCTGCTAGCTGGGACCCACCATATTGTTGGGCTGACTTGTGGGCCTACTAAGTTGACGGGGATAGTGGGCTTTGTCAATTTAGTCAACACTCCAGTGACCGTATGATGTCCATCCAACGGCCATAGTGCTTCTTCAACCTCTGGTCTTCTTGCTCCAGCCGCCCAAAGCAGCACCGGTCGTGCCGCCTGCTCCTGCCTCCCATGTCCGGCTATGCTACCGCGGAGGCCTCACCGCCCCCATACTACTCCCACCACTGGCCAGGCCATCCCTCCACTCACCCACTCCCCTTGTTAATCTGCAGCGACGGAAGCCTCACACTGCAGCCGAACTAGTGAACCCTCGTACTCCTCTCCGCTTGGGCATCCACTGCCGCGTCTTCCGCAGCTCCGCGTCATCCCCTTCCTAGGCCTCGCCGTCGTCCACCTCCATGGTGCTCTCGGCGCGGCGTGGTCAACGTGGTCAAGGAACGACTTCCATCGGACGTGGACTGTACGTGGAGAGGCTGACAGCTGGGTCCACGGTCGCAGCAAGGAAGTGCCTCCTTATTACGCAGAAAATAATGATACCTCCACCTGACAGGAGGGACCCACCGGACAGGCCACCGTATTTCGCGAAAAAAATGTTTCCTCCCTGACTATTGGGACCCACCAGCTACATCTTTGCACGAAAGGAAGTGCGCCCGGGCAAAAAAAAAACGATTCGCCCCCTTACTGCTGGGACCCACCCGCTACATCTTCGCATGCCAGGAAGTGCCTGACAGTCGGGACCCACCTGGTCGAAGCATACATAGCGTTGTCATTCTGGTTGCGAACGTGTACGTACATATATACTGGTCGATGTAGAGGCGCGCACGTGTCGTAGTAGAGGCGCGCACGTAGCATGTACACGTACGTACAGCGGCCAGTGCACAAGAAATAAAATACAGTCATGTATGTACATACGGGCGGGGTCTCAAACGCCTACTCGTGCATATATATGTACGGCAAGGGCTCGTGTACATGGCTGGGTCGGAACAGAGAAACAGCGTCATCGTCATGTTCATGGGGAGCCAACCGGTTGGGTCAGAACAGAATGCATTGTCGTGTTCATCGGGAGGGCTTGGACGGAATAGGAAATGGAAACGAGGCCTAGCGTACCGCCGAATGGAGGAAATGTTGGGGAACGGTGCAGAAAATAAAAAAATTCTATGCTTCACCAAGATCAATCTATGGAGTCATCTAGCACCGAGAGAGAGGAGTGCATCTACATACCCTTGCAGATCGCGAGCAGAAGCGTTCAAGAGAACAGGGTTGAGGGAGTCGTACTCGTCGTGATCCAAATCACCGAAGATCCTAGTGCCAAACGGATCGCACCCCCGCGTTCAACACACGTACGGTTGGGGAAGACGCCTCCTCCTTCTTGATCCAGCAAGGGGAAGGAGAGGTTGATGGAGATCCAGCAGCATGACGGCGTGGTGGCGGAAGTAGCGGCGATCTCGGCAGGGCTTCGCCAAGCTCAGCGAGAGGGAGAGGTGTTACGGGGGGAGAGGGGGGCACCAGGGACTAGGATGCGGCTGCCCTCCCTCCCCTCCTCTTTATATAGGGGCCCTTGGGGGGTGCCGGCCCCCTAGAGATCTAATCTCAAGGGGGGGGCGGTGGCCAAGGGGGGGGGACCTGCCCCCCAAGTCAAGTGGGGCGCCCCCCACCCCTAGGGTTCCCAACCCTAGGCGCAAGGGGATGATGACCCACAAGTATAGGGGATCTATCTTAGTCCTTTCGATATGTAAGAGTGTCAAACCCAACGAGGAGCAGAAGGAAATGATAAGCGGTTTTCAGCAAGGTATTCTCTGCAAGTACTCAAATAAGTGGTAACAGATAGTTTTGTGATAAGATAAATCGTGACGAGCAACAAGTAACAAAAGTAAATAAAGTGCAGCAAGGTGGACCAATCCTTTTTATAGCAAAGGACAAGCCTGGACAAACTCTTATAATAAGAAAAGCGCTCCCGAGGACACCTGGGAATATCGTCAAGCTAGTTTTCATCACGCTCATATGATTCGCGTTCGGTACTTTGATAATTTGATATATGGGTGGACTGGTGCTTGGGTGATGTTCTTACTCGAACAAGCATCCCACTTATGATTAACCTCTATTGCAAGCATCCACAACTACAACAGAAGTATTAAGGTAAACCTAACCATAGCATGAAACATATGGATCCAAATCAGCCCCTTACGAAGCAACGCATAAACTAGGGTTTAAGCTTCTGTCACTCTAGCAACCCATCATCTACTTATTACTTCCCAATGCCTTCCTCTAGGCCGAAATAATGGTGAAGTGTTATGTAGTCGACGTTCACATAACACCACTAGAGGCTAGACAACATACATCTTATCAAAATATCGAACGAATACCAAATTCACATGACTACTAATTGAAAGACTTCTCCCTTGTCCTCAGGAACAGACGTAACTACTCACAAAGCATATTCATGTTCTTAATCAGAGGGTTAATAATATGCATAAAGGATCTGAACATATGATCTTCCACCAAATAAACCAACTAGCATAAACTACAAGGAGTAATCAACACTACTAGCAACCTGCGAGCACCAATCCCGGACTTGGAGACAAGAATTGGATACAAGAGATGAACTAGGGTTTGGAGATGAGATGGTGCTGGTGAAGATGTTGATGGAGATTGCCCTCTCCCGATGAGAGGATCGTTGGTGATGACGTTGGTGATGATTTCCCCCTCTCGGAGGTAAGTGTCCCCGGCAGAACAGCTCTGCCGGAGCCCTAGATTGGTTTAGCCAAGGTTCCGCCTCGTGGTGGCGGAGTCTCGTCCCGAAAGGTTGCTTCTTGTTTTTTTCTCATTGAAAGACTTCATATAGGAGAAGATGGGCGTCGAAGAGACACCAGGGGGCCCACAAGGTAGGGGGGCGCGCCCCCCACCCTCATGAGCAGGGTGTGGGCCCACCTGGCCTTCATCTTTGGCGACGATTTTTCTTTATTTATTTTAAGATATTCTGTGGAGTTTCAGGACTTTTGGAGTTGCGCAGAATAGGTCTCCAATATTTGCTCCTTTTCCAGCCAAGAATTCCAGCTGCCGGCATTCTCCCTCTTCATGTAAACCTTGTAAAATAAGAGAGAATAGCCATAAGTATCGTGACATAACGTGAAATAACAGCCCATAATGCAATAAATATTGATATAAAAGCATGATGCAAAATGGACGTATCAACTCCCCCAAGCTTAGACCTCGCTTGTCCTCAAGCGAAAAGCCGATAACAATAAATATGTCCTCATGTTTGGAGTTAGAGGCATCGATAAAAATAAAATACGGACATGAAGGCATCATGATTATTTTTATAACAACAACATGTAAATATTTAGTCATATGATTACTTATGTTCAAGTGATGATTTTCACAATGCAAAAGTATGAATCAGCAACCCTATTGAGCACCAACAAATTATAGTCTCAGTCATTGAAGCAATTGCAATTTATCATAACATCGGAAAGAGTATATGTCAGAGCTTAAAACCAAGTCCACATACTCAACTATCACTTAGTCCTTCATAATTGCTAACACTCATGCAATACTTATGGTTACGGAGTTTTAATCGGACACAGAGAAAGATAGGGGCTTATAGTTTTGCCCCACAACCTTTTACCTCAAGGGTAATGTCAACAACAATAATTCATGCTCCCCTACATCCAATTAGATATATATATATCATGTTCTTTCCAACATGCTGAGCTTGCCAAAGGATAAAATGAAAAAGGAAAGGTGAAGATCACCGTGACTCTTGCAGAGGGAAGCAGAGTTTGTCATGCGCGTTTAGGGTTGATGCACAAAATCTTAATGCAAAAGAACGTCACTTTATATAGCCCCTTGCATGTGGACCTTTATTATGCAGTCCGTCGCTTTTATTACTTCCACAACAAGTTCGTACAAAGCTTATTTTCTCTGCACTAATAAGTCATGCATATTTAGAGAGCAATTTTTATTGCTTGCACCGATGACAACTTACTTGAAGGATCTTACTCAATCCATAGGTAGATATGGTGGACTCTCATGGCAAAACTGGTTTAAGGGTATTTGGAAGCACAAGTAGTATTTCTACTTGGTGCTGAGAATTTGGCTAGCATGAGGGGGAAAGGCAAGCTCAACACGTTAGAGGATCCATGACAACATACTTTATCTCAGATGTAAGAAAACATAACTCATTATGTTGTCTTCCTTGTCCAACCTCAACTCTTTAGCATGTCATATTTTAATGAGTGCTCCGAATCATAAGAGATGTCAATGATAATGTATCTATATGTGAAACCTCTCTTTCCTTATTACTTCCTATTAATTGCAACGATGACCAAAGCTATATTTGCCAACTCCCAACAACTTTTAATCATCATACTCTTTTCTATGTGAAGTCATTACTCTCAATAAGATCAATATGAACTATTTGTTTCTTTTTATTCTTTTTCTTCTTTCTATCCACCCAAGATCTTGGCAAAATAATCAAGCCCTTGACTCAACACTAATCTTTATTATATAGATAGCTCACGGACTCGATTACAGAGAGGGATCGTAAAGCTAAACTTAAAGCTAGATCATGCCAAGACTTTATTCTACTAAATCAAGATACTACTAAAAGGATCAAACTAAGAAAAACGGTAAAGATAGGAGTTGTGATGGTGATACGATACCAGGGCACCTCCTCCAAGCTTGGCAATTGCCAAGGGGAGTGCCCATACCCATAGGATTATGTCTCCTTCTTTGTTGTTGGTGGTGGAGGTGTTGTCGATGATGCAGGCTTGCCGTCCACCTTCCATGGCATAGGCTCACCATCATAGAAGGATGATCGAGTCTCCCGAATCCTCAAATCTACAGCCAAACTCATCCTTTCGAATCTATATTCATACTCACAGTTTTGATTTTGCAGATCATAAATTTGGGCTTGGAGGTGCTCGATCTTCTCATGTAGCTTGAAGATGGCCTCCTCGGTGTTCTTGGCATCCGGCTCGTAGTTATTGGTGAACTCCACGAGCATCTTGTGGCTAGCGTTGATTCCACGCTCCACCATCCCCTGGCATTTGAAAACTTGTTGCCCCATTGCTTCGAGCCTCGACTCCATGCTTCCAGTTCCCTTTGGTCCCTCAACATCGCGGATGTGCAGCAATCCATCACGCATCTCAATGGTTTGAGGGTGTCGCAGCACCTCCGCGAGGTAAGGGTTGATCACCTTCTCGAAGAACTTGTCCTTGGAAGCACTTGGGGTTGTCATGATGATCTAGACCTGTTAGAAAAACAGCTCGAAACAAGAACAGGGGAGATTTTCGTGATACGAGAGTCAAAACCTTAGGGAGAATATATAATGAATTTTTACCGACCAAAATATGTATCGTGCAAGAAAACGGAGTCCGGAGGGCACACGAGGTGCTCACGAGGTAGGGGGGGCGCGCCCAAGGGGGTAGGGTGCGCCCTCCACCCTCATGGAGGCCTTGTGTCCTTCCCGGACTGCCACTTATTTTTCTATTTTTCTAAATATTCCAAAACGGAGAAATATTGCCTTAAAAATTGTTTTGGAGTCGGTTTACTTACCGTACCACATACCTATTCCTTTTCGGGGTCTAAAACGGTCTGGAAAGTGTCCCTTATGTATTCCTCCAGGGTTACGGTTTCAATAATATTGGTTTCAACATTTATGGGATTACCTGAGATATAATGTTTGATTCTTCGACCGTTTACCACTTTCGGGTTTGTGCCTTCAAAGTTGTTGATTTTTATGGCACCGGAACGATTGACCTCCTCGATAATGTAGGGACCTTCACATTTGGAGAGAATTTTTCCTGTAAAAAATCTTAAACGAGAGTTGTATAGCAATACATAATCACCTACATTAAACTCACGCTTTTGTATTCTTTTGTCATGCCATCTTTTAACTTTTTCTTTAAACAACTTGGCATTTTCATAAGCTTGGTTTCTCCATTCATCAAGTGAGCTAATATCAAATAACCTCTTCTCACCGGCAAGTTTGAAATCATAGTTGAGCTCTTTAATAGCCCAATATGCCTTATGTTCTACTTCGAGAGGTAAGTGACATGCTTTTCCATAGACCATTTTATACGGAGACATACCCGTAGGATTTTTATATGCAGTTCTATAGGCCCATAATGCATCATCAAGTTTCTTGGACCAATTCTTTCTAGACCTATTAACACTCTTTTGCAAAATCAATTTGAGCTCTCTATTGCTGAATTCTACTTGACCACTAGACTGTGGGTGATAGGGAGATGCAATTCTATGATTAATGTCATATTTAGCAAGCATTTTATGGAAAGCACCATGAATAAAGTGTGAACCACCATCAGTCATTAATATCTAGGGACTCCGAACCTCAGAAAAATAACATCCTTAAGCATTTTAATAGAAGTGTTATGATCAGCACTACTAGTTGGAATAGCTTCTACCCACTTAGTAACATAATCAACAGCAAGTAAAATATGTGTATATCCATTAGAGGCAGGAAAAGGTCCCATATAATCAAAGCCCCAAACATGAAATGGTTCAATAACAAGTGAATAATTCATAGGCATTTCTTGACGTCTACTAATATTACCAATTCTTTGACATTCATCGCAAGACAAGACAAACTTACGGGCATCCTTGAAGAGAGTAGGCCAATAAAATCCAGATTGCAATACCTTATGTGCAGTTCTATCTCCAGCGTGGTGTCCTCCATAAGCTTCAGAGTGACACTTGCGTAGGATCTGTTCCTGTTCATGCTCAGGTACACAACGTCTAATAACACCATCTACTCCTTCTTTATAAAGATGTGGGTCATCCCAAAAGTAATGTCGCAAATCATAGAAAAACTTTTTCTTTTGTTGGTATGTGAAGCTAGGTGGTATAAATTTAGCGACAATATAATTAGCATAATCAGCATACCATGGAGTGCTACGAGAAGTGCTTATGACATTTAATTGCTCATCAGGGAAGCTATCATCAATAGGTAGTGGGTCATCAAGAACAGTCTCTAACCTAGATAAGTTATCTGCAACGGGGTTCTCAGCTCCTTTTCTATCAACAATATGCAAATCAAATTCTTGCAGCAAGAGAACCCATCTAATAAGTATAGGTTTTGCATCTTTCTTTTCCATAAGATATTCAATAGCAGCATGATCAGTGTGAATAATTACTTTAGAGTCTAGAATATAGGGTCTGAATTTATCACAAGCGAATACAACTGCTAAAAGTTCCTTTTCGGTAGTAGCATAATTTCTTTGAGCATTGTCTAGAGTCTTACTAGCATAATGAATAACATTTAATTTCTTATCAACTCTTTGCCCTAGAACGGCACCTACAGCATAATCACTAGCATCACACATAATTTCAAAGGGTAAATTCCAATCAGGTGGCTGAACAACAGGTGCAGAGACTAATGCTTTCTTAAATATTTCAAATGCTTCTACACAATCATCATCAAAGACAAATGTTATATCTTTTTGTAATAAATTAGTTAGAGGCCGATAAATTTTTGAGAATTCCTTAATGAACCTCCTATAAAATCCAGCTTGACCAAGGAAACTTCTTATACCTTTGTTGTCCTTGGGACATGGCGTCTTTTCAATAGCATCAACTTTGGCTTTATCAACTTCAATACCTCTTTCAGAAACTTTGTGCCCCAAGACAATACCTTCATTAACCATAAAGTGGCACTTTTCCCAATTCAAGACAAGATTAGTTTCTTCACATCTCTGCAAAACTTGATCAAGATTGCTCAAGCAATCATCAAAAGAGGAACCATAGATGGAAAAATCGTCCATGAAAACCTCACAAATTTTTTCACAAAAGTCGGAGAATATAGCCATCATGCATCTTTGAAAGGTAGCAGGTGCATTACGTAAACCAAAAGGCATACGTCTATAAGCAAAAGTACCAAAAGGGCATGTAAAATTAGACTTTGATTGATCTTTAGCCGACACAGGTATTTGAGAGAAACCAGAATAGCCATCTAGAAAGCAATAATGTGTATGTTTGCCTAATCTTTCTAGAATTTGATCAATAAAAGGTAAGGGGTAATGATCTTTCTTAGTAGCTTTATTTAATTTGTGGAAATCGATTACCATCCTATAGCTTGTGATAATTCTTTGCGGGGTCAATTAATCTTTATCATTAGGGACAACAGTAATACCTCCCTTCTTAGGAACACAATGGACATGACTTACCCACTGACTATCAGCAACGGGATAAATTATACCTGCCTCCAGAAGTTTAAGTATTTCTTTTCTTACAACTTCTTTCATTTTAGGATTCAGACGTCGTTGAGGATCACGAACTGGTTTGGCATCCGCTTCCAAATTTATTTTATGTTGACATAGCGTGGGACTAATGTCCTTAAGATCAACAAGAGTGTATCCAATAGCGGCACGGTGCTTCTTCAGAGTTTTAAATAATATTTCTTCTTCATGCTCTGAAAGGTTAGCACTAATAATAACAGTATATATTTTCTTTTCATCAAGATAAGCATATTTAAGATTATCAGGCAATGGTTTAAGCTCAAACACGGGATCACCCTTGGGTGGAGGAGGATCCCCTAGGATTTCAACAGGCAAATTGTGTTGCAGAATAGGTTCCTGTTTAAAGAATACTTCATCTATTTCCCTTCTTTCATTCATGAACATATCATTTTCATGGTCTAGCAAATTTTGTCCTAAAGGGTCACTAGGAGGTACATCAATAGAAGCAAGACTAATAATTTCATCCTTACTAGGCGATTCTTCCTCACGATGTTGTTTACTAAATTTAGAGAAATTAAACTCATGAACCATACCATCCAAGCCAATAATAAAAACATTGTTTTCACAGTCTATCTTAGCATTAACAGTACTCAAGAAGGGTCTACCAAATATAATGGGACAAAAGCTATCTTGTGGAGAACCAAGAACAAGAAAATCAGCGGGGTATTTGGTCTTTCCACACAAGACTTCAACATCTCTAACAATTCCCATTGCAGATATAGTATCTCTATTGGCAAGTTTAATTGTAACATCAATATCTTCTAACTCAGCGGGTGCAATATCATGCATAATTTCTTTATATAAGTCAATGGGTATTACACTAGCACTAGCACCCATATCACATAAGCCATGATAACAATGATCTCCTATTTTAACAGAAATAACAGGCATGCCTACCACAGGTCTATGTTTATCTCTAGCACAAGGTTTAGCAATTCTAGCAGTTTCACCATAGAATTGAATAACATGCCCATCAATATTATCAGATAAGAGATCTTTAACAATAGCAATATTAGGTTCTACTTTAACTTGCTCAGGAGGTGTATAAGTTCTAATATTGCTTTTACGAACAACAGTTGAAGATTTAGCATGATCCTTCATTCTAATAGGGGAAAGGTGGTTTCTCAACATAAGAAGTAGGAACAATAGGATCATTATAAGTGACAGTCTTTTCTTCAACTTTAATAGGTGCAGCTACTTTTACTTCTTTGGGAGGATGATATTTAAACCACTTCTCCTTGGGTAGATCAACATGGGTAGCAAAAGATTCACAGAGAGAACCTACTATCTTAGAGTCAAGTCCATATTTAGTGCTAAACTTACGAAAAATATCGGTATCCATAAAAGATTTAACACAATCAAACTTAGGGGTCATACCTGACTCCTTACCTTCGTCGAGGTCCCTATCTTCAGAGTTGCGTTTAATTCTATCCAATAAATTCCATGTGAATTCAATAGTCTTCATCATAAAAGAGCCATCACAAGAAGTATCGAGCATGGTGCGATTATCATTAGAAAGTCGTGCATAAAAACTTTGAACAATTATTTCTCTTGAAAGCTCTTGATTGGGGCATGAATATAACATTGATTTAAGCCTCCCCCAAGCTTGAGCAATGCTTTCTCCTTCGCGAGGCCAGAAATTATATATATAATTACGATCACGGTGAACAAGATGCATAGGGTAATACTTTTGATGAAATTCCAGTTTCAATCTTTTATAGTTCCATGATCTCGTATCATCACATAGCCTATACCATGTCAATCCGTCTCCCTTCAAAGATAAAGGGAAGGCCTTCTTCTTAACAACATCATCGGGTATACCTACAAGCTTAAATAGTCCAGAAACTTCATCCGCATAGAGTAGATGTTCATCAGGATGTTTTGTTCCATCTCCTGTAAAAGTGTTAGCTAGCAGTTTTTCCATCATACCCGAAGGAATTTCAAAAGGAGTTTCATTTTCAATAGGTTCAGTAGGTTGAGGAGCAACTCTTTTCTCTACTGGACGAGGTGAAGATACCCCGAACAAGCCCCTCAGAGAATTACTTTCCATAGTAACAAGTGACAGAAAATTTCAGCACACTATATAAATTTTCCTACCAAATTCCACCTACCAAAGGCGCTACACTCCCCGGCAACGGCGCAAGAAAAGAGTCTTGATGACCCACAAGTATAGGGGATCTATCGTAGTCCTTTCGATAAGTTAGAGTGTCGAACCCAATGAGTAGCAGAAGGAAATGATAATCGGTTTTCAGCAAGGTATTCTCTGCAAGTACTGAAATAAGTGGTAACAGATAGTTTTGTGATAAGATAAATCGTAACGAGCAACAAGTAACTAAAGTAAATAAAGTGCAGCAAGGTGGCCCAATCCTTTTTATAGCAAAGGACAAGCCTGGACAAACTCTTATAATAGGAAAAGCACTGCCGAGGACACATGGGAATATCGTCAAGCTAGTTTTCATCACGCTCATATGATTCGCGTTCGGTACTTTGATAATTTGATATGTGGGTGAACCGGTGCTTGGGTGCTGTTCTTACTCGAATAAGAATCCCACTTATGATAAACCTCTATTGCAAACATCCGCAACTACAACAAAAGTATTAAGGTAAACCTAACCATAGCATGAAACATATGGATCAAAATCAGGCCCTTACGAAGCAACGCATAAACTAGGGTTTAAACTTCTATCACTCTAGCAACCCGTCATCTACTTATTACTTCCCAATGCCTTCCTATAGGCCCAAATAATGGTGAAGTGTTATGTAGTCTACGTTCACATAACACCACTAGAGGCTAGACAACATACATCTTATCAAAATATCGAACGAATACCAAATTCACATGACTACTAATAGCAAGACTTCTCCCTTGTCCTCAGGAACGAATGTAACTACTCACAAAGCATATTCATGTTCATAATCAGAGGGGTAATAATATGCATAAAGGATCTGAACATATGATCTTCCACCAAATAAACCAACTAGCATCAACTACAAGGAGTAATCAACACTACTAGCAACCTACTAGCACCAATCCAGGACTTGGAGACAAGAGATGAACTAGGGTTTGGAGATGAGATGGTGCTGGTGAAGATGTTGTTGGAGATTGCCCTCTCCCGATGAGAGGATAATTGGTGATGATTGCCGCCTCCCAGAGGGAGGTGTCCCCGGCAGAATAGCTCTGCTGGAGCCCTAGATTGGTTCTGCCAAGGTTCCGCCTCGTGGTGGCGGAGTCTCGTCCCGAAAGGTTGCTTCTTGTTTTTTTCTCATCGAAAGACTTCGTATAGGAGAAGATGGGCATCGGAGAGCCAACAGGGGGCCCACGAAGTAGGGGCCGTGCCCCCTACCCTCATGAGGAGGGTGTGGGCCCCCTGGCCTTCATCTTTGGCGACGATTTTTCTTTATTTATTTTAAGATATTCCATGGAGTTTAAGGACTTTTGGAGTTGCGTAGAATAGGTCCACAATATTTACTCCTTTTCCAGCCCAGAATTCCAACTGTCGGCATTCTCCCTCTTCATGTAAACCTTGTAAAATAAGAGAGAATAGCCATAAGTATTGTGACATAACGTGAAATAACAGCCCATAATGCAATAAATATTGACATAAAAGCATGATGCAAAACGGACGTATCATAGGAGGCCCAAGGGGGGCGCACCAGCCCACCACGGGCTGGTTTCCTTCCCACTTCAGCCCATGTGGCCATCCGCGATAGGTGGCCCCACCCGATGGACCCCCGGGACCCTTCCGGTGGTACCGGTACAATACCGGTGACCCCCAAAACGTTCCCGGTGGCCGAAACTAGAGTTCCTATATACAAATCTTCACCTCCGGACCATTCCGGAACTCCTAGTGACATCCGGGATCTCATCTGGGACTCCAAACAACTTTTGGGTTACCGCATACTAATATCCTACAACCCTAGCGTCACCGTACCTTAAGTGTATAGACCCTACGGGTTCGGGAATCATGCAGACATGACCGAGACAGCTCTCCGGCCAATAACCAACAGCGGGATCTGGATACCCATGTTGGCTCCCACATGTTCCACGATGATAACATCGAATGAACCATGATGTCGAGGATTCAGGTAATCCCGTATACAATTCCCTTTGTCAATCGGTACATTACTTGCCCGAGATTCGATCGTCGGTATCCCAATACCTCGTTCAATCTCGTTACCGGCAAGTCACTTTACTCGTACCGTAATGCATGATCCCGTGACCAAACACTTGTCACAGTGAGCTCATTATGATGATGCATTACCAAGTCGGCCCAGAGATACCTCTCCGTCATACGGAGTGACAAATCGCAGTCTCGATCAGTGTCAACCCAACAGATACTTTCGGGGATCGTGTAGTATACCTTTATAGTCACCCAGTTACGTTGTGACGTTTGGTACACCCAAAGCACTCTGACGGCATCTGGGAGTTACACGATCTCATGGTCTAAGGAAATGATACTTGACATTGGAAAAGCTCTAGCAAACGAACTACACGATCTTGTGCTATGCTTAGGATTGGGTCTTGTCCATCACATAATTCTCCTAATGATGTGATCCCGTTATCAATGACATCCAATGGCCATAGTCAGGAAACCATGACTATCTGTTGATCAACAAGCTAGTCAACTAGAGGCTCACTATGGACATGTTGTGGTCTATGTATTCACACATGTATTACGATTTCCGGATAACACAATTATAGCATGAACAATAGACAATTATCATGAACAAGGAAATATAATAATAACCATTTTATTATTGCCTCTAGGGCATATTTCCAATAGGAAATGGCCTTGTGTTCGACCGGCCATGTTTGAAACCGGATCATGTTCATCGGGAGGGGTCTGGCGTACCGCAAAATTGAGGAAACGGATCTCCTACGGTCGAAACAGGGGTCCTGTTGATCGTTATGGGTGTGGCATACCGCAAAACGGACGAAACGGACTTGTGTTGGAGCGCTACGGTTGAAACAGGGGTCCTATTCATCGGGGGGGTGTGGCGTACCGCAAAACGGGACTCCACGGGATACTATTCATCTCCACCGTCGACCTCCTCCAGCCTCCACGGGGTACTGTTCATCCACTGTCGACCTCCTCCAGCCTCCACCTGCGACTGTTCATCCACGGGCTCCTGTTCATCCAGCCTCCACCGCGCGCTACTCCACCGGCTAATGTTCAACCAGCCCTCTCCACGGGCTCCTATTCAACCACCCCTACACGGGCTACTGTTCATCCACCCCTCCACCGTCTACTGTTCATCCAGCAGTCCACGGGGTCGTCCTCTTCATCCAGCCCTCCACGGGGTCCAGTTCTTCCAGCCCCAACCGGCTCAATCGATCGGGGTCCTGTTCATCCAGAGGCAACGCCACGCGTCCTGTTCATCCACTCCCACCGCTCACTGTTCATCCACCCCCCCCCCCCGCTACACTCACTGTTCATCCAAACCCCACTACAATGCTCACTGTTCATCCAGAGGCAGCATCGACCGGCTTCAATTAGCAGCAGTAGCAAAGGAATCGCTCGATCGCTCGGGTTCTGTTAGGCGACGCCTCGCTCGGGTTCAGTTAGAGCCCAACGCCTCGCACACACGCCCGTACGTGTACGAGAGAAACGCGCATCGCTCGGCCCTCGACCACCCACCGTAACTGGGAACTCCCCGAAATTTTCCTCGCCCCCGCTTCTACCACGGTTTTTCCGTCATGGATGGCCCAAAGAATGTCATGCAGCTGCGTCTCCGGTCCACCTAGGATGAAAAGCCCATTTTCTGTCATAATTTTTTGTCATAGAAGTAGGAGCCCACCACATCTATGATGATACTGTGTTTTGTCACAATTATCGTCATAGAAGTGTCATATGTATGACAGAAAAAAGTTTCGTTCAGCCCAAAATGTCACGGATCTGTCTTTTTTTGTAGTGAAACTAGAGCGGGTTACAGAAAAAGCTGGATGCACGTTGTGTATAAAACGGACAATCTCTTTCGAAGTATCAGGGTTTCATACCGAAACTCGTCTGTTACAAAGGGATTTCATTTTTTGAACTTATTGAACTCCATAGTTTTTCTGTGTTCAAATTGCACCATTCAAAGCCACATCATCAATTTACAACCCTTTCTGACTTCATTTGTTATTTTCATGCATTTACTGATTATTCTTAGCTATAAGACCATGAAATTGAAAAGCATTTGAAATGAACTCTAAAAAGGTTGAAAGTTGGCATGGTATCATCATTTCACCCACATAGCATGTGCAAGAAAGTACAGAGGGTTACGGCAAAAACTGGATGCACTTTATGTACAAAACGGACAATCTATTTCGAAGTATCAAGGTTTCATATGGAAACTCGTATGTTACAAATGGATTTAATTTTTTTGAACTTATTTGAACTCCATAGTTTTCTATGTTCAAAATGCACCATTCAAAGCCACATCATCAATTTACAACCCTTTCTGACTTCATTTGTTATTTTTCATGCATTTACTGATTATTTTGAGCTATAAGGCCATGAAATTGAAAAGGATTTGAAATGAACTCTGAAACGGTTCCAAGTTGGCATGGTTTCATCATTTCACCCACATAGCATGTGCGAGAAAGTAGAGAGGGTTACGGAAAAAACTGGATGCACTTCATGTACAACAAGGACAATATCTTTCGAAGTATCACAGTTTCATACGGAAACTCGTCTGTTACAAAGGGATTTCATTTTTTGAACTTATTTGAACTTCATAGTTTTTCTGTGTTCAAATTGCACCATTCAAAGCCACATCATCAATTTACAACCCTTTCTAACTTCATTTGTTATTTTCATGTATTTACTGATTATTTTGAGCTATAAGACCATGAAGTTGAAAAGCATTTGAAATGAACTCTGAAAAGGCTGAAAGTTGGCATGGTATCATCATTTCACCCACATAGCATGTGCAAGAAAGTACAGAGGGGTAAGGCAAAAACTAGATGCACTTCGTTTACAAAACGGACATTCTCTTTCGAAGTATCAGGGTTTCATACGGAAACTCGTCTGTTACAAAGGGATTTCATTTTTTTGAACTTATTTGAACTCCATAGTTTTTCTGTGTTCAAAATGCACCATTCGAAGCCACATCATCAATTTACAACCCTTTCTCACTTCATTTGTTATTTTTCATGCATTTACTGACTATTTTGAGCTATAAGACCATGAAATTGAAAAGCATTTGAAATGAACTCCGAAAAGGTTGAAAGTTGGCATGGTATCATCATCTCACCCAAATAGCATGTGCAAGAAAGTACAGAGGGTTACGGCAAAAACTGGATGCACTTCATGTTGGAGATCGTTGCAGAAAATAAAAAAATTCTACGCATCACCAAGAACAATCTATCGAGTAACTAGCAACGAGAGAGAGGAGAGTGCATCTTCATACCCTTGAAGACCGCGAGACAGAAGCGTTACAAGATCGCGGATGAGGGAGTCGTACTCAAAGCGATTCAGATCGCGGTGCATTCCGATCTTAGCGTCGAACAATGGCACATCCGCGTTCAACACACGTGCAGCCCGGTGACGTCTCCCGCGCATTGATCCAGCAAGGAGGAGGGAGAGGTTGAGGAAGAGGGACTCCAATAGCAGCACAACAGCGTGGCGGTGATGGAGCGGCAGTACTCTCGCAGGGCTTCGGCAAGCTCTTGCGGAGGAGGAGAGGTGTTGGGGAGGGGAGGGGCTGCGCCTTGGATGTGTGTCTGAAGCCCTCCCCTCGCCCCTCTATTTATAGGAGGAGGGGGAAGGGGGCCGGCCCCCTCTAGAAGAGATCTAGAGGGGGGCGGCCAAGGGGGAGGGGCTTGCCCCCCAAGCAAGGGGCGGCGCCCCCTTTAGGGTTTTCCCCCCAACCCTAGGCGCATGGGCCCAAGGAGGGGGTCGCTCCCAGCCCTCTAAGGGTTGGTTCCCTTCCCTCTATAGACCACGAGGACCTCCGAGAGAGGTGGCCCCTCCCGGTGGACCCCCGGAACCCTTCCGCTGGCCCCGATACAATACCGATATGCCCCCGAACTTTTCCGGTGACCGTATGACAACTTCCCATATATAAATCTTTACCTCCGGATCATTCCGGAACTCTTCGGGACGTCCGAGATCTCATTCGGGACTCCGAACAACATTAGTAATCACATACAACTGTTCCTAATAACCCTAGCGTCATCGAACCTTAAGTGTGTAGACCCTACGGGTTCGGCAATCTCGTAGACATGACTGAGACAGCCCTCCGGTCAATAACCACCAGCGGGATCTGGATACCCATGTTGGCTCCGACATGTTCCACAATGATCTCATCGGATGAACCACGATGTTGAGGATTCAAGTAATCCCGTATGAAATTCCCTTTGTCAAATGGTACGTTACTTGCCCGAGATTCGATCGTCGGTATCCCAATACCTCATTCAATCTCGTTACCGGCAAGTCACTTTACTCTTCACATAATGCATGATCCCATGACTAACCACTTAGTCACATTGAGATCATTATGATGATGCATTACCGAGTGGGCCTAGAGATACCTCTCCGTCATACGGAGTGACAAATTCAAGTTTCGATTCGTGCCAACCCAACATACACTTTCGGAGATACCTGTAGTGCACCTTTATAGTCACCCAGTTACGTTGTGACGTTTGGTACACCCAAAGCACTCCTACGGTATCTAGGAGTTACACAATCTCATGGTCTAAGGAACTGATACTTGACATTAGAAAAGCTTTAGCAAACGAACTACACGATCTTGTGCTATGCTTAGGATTGGGTCTTGTCCATCACATCATTCTCCTATGATGTGATCCCGTTATCAATGACATCCAATGTCCATAGTCAGAACACCATGACCATCTGTTGATCAACGAGCTAGTCAACTAGAGGCTCACTAGGGACATATTGTGGTCTATGTATTCACACATGTATCACGGTTTCCGATTAATACAATTATAGCGTGAATAATAGACAATCATCATGAACAAGGAAATATAATAATCATCATTTTATTATTGCCTATAGGGCATATTTTCAACAGTCTCCCACTTGCACTAGAGTCAATAATCTAGTTACACTATGATGAATCGAACACCCATAGAGTTCTGGTGTTGATCATGTTTTGCTCGCGGAAGAGGTTTAGTCAACGGATCTGCGACATTCAGATCCCTGTGCACTTTGGAAATATCTATGTCTCCATCTTGAACATCTTCATGGGAGTTGAAGCGACGCTTGATGTGCCTGGTCTTCTTGTGAAACCTGGGCTCCTTCGCAAGGGCAATAGCTCTAGTGTTGTCACAGAAGAGAGTGATCGGCCCCGACGCATTGGGAATAACTCCTAGGTCGGTGATGAACTCCTTCATCCAGATTGATTCATGTGCTGCCTCCGAGGCTGCCGTGTACTCCGCTTCACTTGTAGATCCCACCACGACGCCCTGCTTGCTGCTAAACCAGCTTACTACCCCACCATTCAAAATATACACGTATCCGGTTTGTGACTTGGAGTCATCCACATCTGTGTCGAAGCTAGCATCGACGTAACCCTTTACGACGAGCTCTTCGTCACCTCCATAAACGAGAAACATATCCTTAGTCCTTTTCAGGTACTTCAGGATATTCTTGACCACTGTCTACAGTTCCATGCCGGGATTACTTTGGTGCCTAGCTACCAAACTTACAACAAGGTTTACATCAGGTCTGGTACACAGCATGGCATGCATAATAGACCCTATGGCCGAGGCATAGGGGATGACACTCATCTTTTCTCTATCTTCTGCCGTGGTCGGGGATTGTGCCGAGCTCCGTTTCACACCTTGCAACACAGGCAAGACCCCCGTCTTGGACTGGTCCATATTGAACTTCTTCAATATCTTATCAAGGTATATGATTTGTGAAAGATCTATGAGGCGTCTCGATCAATCTCTATAGATCTTGATGCCTAATATATAAGCAGCTTCTCCAAGATCCTTCATTGAAAAACAATTATTCAAGTAGGCCTTTATGCTTTCCAAAAGTTCTATATCGTTTCCCATCAAAAGTATGTCATCCACATATAATATGAGAAATGCTACAGAGCTCTCACTCACTTTCTTGAAAATGCAGGCTTCTCCATAAGTCTGCATAAACCCAAACGCTTTGATCATTTCATCAAAGCGAATGTTCCAACTCCGAGATGCTTGCACCAGCCCATAAATGGATCGCTGGAGCTTGCATACCTTGTTAGCATTCTTAGGATCGACAAAACCTTCCGGCTGCATCATATACAACTCTTCCTTAAGATAGCCATTAAGTAATGCCGTTTTGATGTCCATTTGCCATATCTCATAATCATAGTACGCGGCAATTGCTAACATGATTCGGATGGACTTCAACTTTGCTACGGGAGAGAAAGTCTCATCGTAGTCAACCCCTTCAACTTGCCGATAACCTTTAGCGACAAGTCAAGCTTTATAGATGGTAACATTACCATCCGCGTCCGTCTTCTTCTTAAAGATCCATTTATTTTCTATCGCTCGCTGATCATCGGGCAAGTCCGTCAAAGTCCATACTTTGTTTTCATACATGGATCCTATCTCGGATTGCATGGCTTCAAGCCATTTGTTGGAATCTGGGCCCGCCATCGCTTCTTCATAGTTAGAAGGTTCACCGTTGTCTAACAACATGATTTCCAGGATAGGGTTGCCATACCATTCTGGTGTGGAACGTGTCCTTGTGGTAACTTGATCCGAAGTACCTTGATCATCATCATTAACTTCCTCTCTAGTCGGTGCAGGCACCACAGGAACATCTTCCTGAGATGCGCTACTTACCGGTTCAAGAGGTAGTACTTCATCAAGTTCCACTTTCCTCCCGCTCACTTCTTTCGAGAGAAACTCTTTCTCCAAAAAGGACCCATTCTTGGCAACGAAAATCTTGCCTTCGGATCTGAGGTAGAAGGTATACCCAATGGTTTCCTTAGGGTATCCTATGAAGACGCATTCTTCTGACTTGGGTTCGAGCTTTTCAGTTTGAAGTTTCTTGACATAAGCATCGCATCCCCAAACTTTTAGAAACGACATCTTAGGTTTCTTTCCAAACCATAATTCATATGGTGTCGTCTCAACGGATTTAGACGGTGCCATATTTAAAGTGAATGTAGCTGTCTCTAAAGCGTATCCCCAAAGTGATAGCGGTAAATCGATAAGAGACATCATAGACAGCTCCATATCTAATAGAGTGCGATTACGACGTTCGGACACACCGTTACGCTGAGGTGTTCCAGGCGGCGTGAGTTGTGAAACAATTCCACATTTCCTTAAGTGCGTACCAAACTCGTGACTTAAATATTCTCCCCCATGATCTAATCATAAGAACTTTATTTTTCTGTCATGTTGATTCTCTACCTCATTCTGAAATTCCTTGAACTTTTCAAAGCTCTCAGACTTGTATTTCATTAAGTAGACATACCCATATCTACCTAAGTCATCGGTGAGGATGAGAACATAACGATAGCCACCGCGAGCCTCACCGCTCATTGGACCGCACACATCAGTATGTATAATTTCCAATGAGTTGGTTGCTCGCTCCATTGGAGAACGGAGTCTTGGTCATTGTACCCATGAGGCATGGTTCGCATGTGTCAAATGATTCGAAATCAAGAGACTCCAAAAGTCCATCTGCATGGAGCTTCTTCATGCGTTTGACACCAATGTGACCAAGGCAGCAGTGCCACAGATATGTGGGACTATCATTATCAATCTTACATCTTTTGGTATTCACACTATGAATATGTGTAACATCACGTTCGAGATTCGTTAAGAATAAACCATTGTCCAGCGGGGCATGACCATAAAACATATCTCTCATATACATAGAATAACCATTATTCTCGGATTTAAGTGAGTAGCCATCTCGTATTAATCAAGATCCAGATACAATGTTCATGCTCAAAGCTGGCACTAAATAACAACTAATGAGGTTTAAAACTAATCCCGTAGGTAAATGTAGAGGTAGCGTGCCAACGGCGATCAGATCGACCTTGGAACCATTCCCGACACGCATTGTCACCTCGTCCTTCGCCAGTCTCCGCTTATTCCGCAGCTCCTGTTTTGAGTTACAAATATGAGCAACCGCACCGGTATCAAATACCCAGGAGCTACTACGAGTACTGGTAAGGTACACATCAATAACATGTATATCACATATACTTTTGGTGTTGCCGGCCTTCTTATCCGCCAAGTACTTGGGGTAGTTCCGCTTCCAGTGACCGTTCCCTTTGCAATAGAAGCACTCAGTCTCCGGTTTGGGTCCGTGCTTTGGCTTCTTCCCGGCAATTGGCTTACCGGGTGCGGCAACTCCCGTGTCGTCCTTCTTGAAGTTCTTCTTACCCTTGCCTTTCTTCAAACTAGTGGTTTTATTGACGATCAACACTTGATGTTCCTTTTTGATTTCTACCTCCGCTGATTTCAGCATTGAAAATACCTTAGGAATGGTTTTCACCATCCCCTGCATATTGTAGTTCATCAAAAAGCTCTTGTAGCTAGGTGGGGGCGACTGAAGGATTCTGTCAATGACCGCCTCATCCGGGAGGTTAATGTCCAGCTAGGACAAGCGGTTGTGCAACCCAGACATTTTGAGTATGTGCTCGCTGACATAACTATTCTCCTCCATCTTACAACTGTAGAACTTGTCGGAGATTTCATATCTCTCGACCCGAGCATGAGCTTGGAAACCATTTTCAGCTCTTCGAACATGTCATATGCTCCGTGCTGCTCGAAACGCTTTTGGAGCCCTGGTTCTAAGCTGTAAAGCATGCCGCACTGAACGAGGGAGTAATCATCAACACGCGACTGCCAAACGTTCATAACATCTTCGTTCGCTGGGACGGGTGCTTCACCTAGCCGTGCTTCTAGGACATATGCTTTCTTGGCAGCTATGAGGATGATCCTCAGGTTCTGGACCCAGTCCGTATAGTTGCTACCATCGTCTTTAAGCTTGGTTTTCTCTAGGAATGCGTTGAAGTTGAGGTTGACATGAGCGTGGGCCATTTGATCTACAAGACATTTTGCAAAAGTTTTTAGACTAAGTTCATGATAATTAAGTTCATCTAATCAAATTATTTAATGAACTCCCACTCACATAGACATCCCTCTAGTCATCTAAGTGATACATGATCCGAGTCAACTAGGCCGTGTCTGACCATCACATGAGACATACTAGTCATCATCGATGAACATCTCCATGTTGATCGTATCTTCTATACGACTCATGTTCGACCTTTTGGTCTCTTGTGTCCCGAGGCCATGTCTGTACATGTTAGTCTCGTCAAGTCAACCTAAGTTTTTTGCATGTGTAAATCTGGCTTACACCCATTGTATGTGAACGTTAGAATCTATCTATTATGGCGCTGCTAGAAAGAGGGCGCGAGAGGGCCGGCCGGGGGCCTTTTTGCCCATGGCCAGGCAAGAGGGAAGGGATTTCCTCCTTAATTCTTGCTTTATTAGATTGATACATCTCCTCTCTTTATATAGAGAGGTTTACTTGACTCCCAAGCAAGGCTTACTTGACCCCTAAGCAAGCAACCCTTATCTCTAATTAACCCTAAGACTAACCGGCCCATTAGGCCCATTACGTACTCTAACACTACCCCCCACCTGGACATGCAGCTTGTCCTCGAGCTGCAGCCTAACCAACTTATAACCATGACTCGATGCAACACAAACCTAACACCTAAAAACAAGACTTTTACTTCTCGGCTTGTTTTATTATTCTCAACCTGAAATGGACTGGGACGCTTTATTTTGGACCCCTTAACAAAAAGTGGACACCATCCGCACGTCGGACGTGCACGTGTTCAGCCACCTAGATCCCATGGACGCCACCTGGACAAAAGGAGTGCATGTGTATGACCCCCTGGAAGTGGACGCAAGAGTGCCCAGCAGAGGCGCCCTCGTGGCAGCCGGTGGCGGAATGCAGTGGTGCTACGCGGTGCGCTGCTGTCGATGACACCATGCCTTCTCCCTGCCGAATGGCTGTTGGTCTGCACCGCACAGGAAAGAGTGGAGGGATTGCGATGGAGAATGACGAGGAGGGTTGCGCCCCCCCAACCGCCGATGTCGCTGACTTTGAGGTCACTGCACACGGGGAAAACAGCATGCCCATCGCCCGTGGGGGAAACCACGAGCAGCTGCAGACCACGCATCTCCCGCACACACCAACGTGCTAGGAGGCCACGCGCAGCAGCCTGCAGCCTCACCGCCGCCGACACGTGGCGGGTAGCGATCCAAGACGGAAGCGGTGACGGCGATGGAGGGGACTTGATCTGCTGGATGTGGACGCCCTAGGACGGCGGCGGCGCTGATGGAAATGAGGTCGTCATAGTCCCGTCGTAGGGCATCCCATACTGGGCAGCGGAGCTGACCGGCGGTAGCTTCTGTAGCTGCAGCCGCTGCTGCGTTGTCGCGCCGGGCAGTGGCAGCGGCTGCTGCGGCGAAGCGCTGGGCGTGGTGGAGGCCGCCAGGAGCGGCGGCTGCCACTACAGCCAGGGCGGGGTGGTGGTGGCGGTGTATGGCAACTGCAGCGGCCCGGCAAGCACGGCGGAGGCCACCTAGTGCGGCGGCTGCCACAGCTGCGGCTGCTGGAACGGAGCGCGAGGCGCGGCGGAGGCTGCCAGGAGCGGCGGCTGCCACTGCAGCCAGGGCTGGGTGGTGGTGGCGATGGATGGCAGCTGCAGTGGACCGGCGAGCGCGATGGAGGCCGCCTGGTACGGCGGCTGCCACGGCAACCACGGCGGCGCGGGGGCGACGATGGGTGGCGTAGCCGGGTGCGGCCCGTAGGACCCAGCCAAGAATAGGTGGATCTCCTGGACTGCCTGGGTTAGTTCCCGTAGCACTCCGGACACCTCCTCCGGGGTGAGGACGGCGGGGGAGGGCGCGACGGAGGATCCCGGGGCGGCCAGGAGCGCGGCGACGATTGTGGTGGTCGCCGGAAGCGACGAGGTGACCGGCTGGGGGAGAGACGGGCTGGGCGGCAGTGAAGACATGATCGAACCGAAGCTAGCTGATACCAAATTGTTATAGCGCTACTAGAAAGAGGGCGCGACTGGGCCGGCCGGGGGTCTTTTTGCCCACGGCCGGGCAAGAGGGAAGGGATTTCCTTCTTAATGCTTGCTTTATTAGATTGATACATCTCCTCTCTTTATATAGAGAGGTTTACTTGAGTCCCAAGCAAGGCTTACTTGACCCCTAAGCAAGCGACCCTTATCTCTAATTAACCCTAAGAGTAACGGGCCCATTAGGCCCATTACGTACTCTAACACTATCACACCCGATCATCACGTGGTGCTTTGAAACAACGAACTTTTGCAACGGCGCACAGTTAGGGGAAACACTTTCTTGAAATTATTATGAGGGGTCGTCTTATTTACTACTATCGTTCTAAGCAAATAAGATGCAAAAACATGATAAACATCACATGCAATCAAATAGTGACATGATATTGCCAATATCATTTTGCTCCTTTGATCTCCATCTTTGAGGCGCCATGATCATCATCGCCACCAGCATGACACCATGATCTCCATCATCATGATCTCCATCATCATGTCTCCATGATGTTGTCTCGCCAACTATTACTTCTACTACTATGGCTAACGCTTTAGCAAAGAAGTAAAGTAATTGCATGGCGTTATTCAGTGACTCGCAGGTCATACAATAAATAAAGACAACTCCTATGGCTCCTACCGGTTGTCATACTCATCGACATGCAAGTCGTGATTCCTATTACAAGAACATGATCAATCTCATACATCACATATATTTCATTCATCACATCCTTTTTGGCCATATCACATCACAAGGCATATGCTGCAAAAACAAGTTAGACGTCCCCTAATTGTTGTTGCATGTTTTTAAGTGGCTGCTATAGGGTTCTAGCAAGAACGTTTCTTACCTACGCCAAAACCACAATGTGATATGCCAATTTCTATTTACCCTTCATAAGGACCCTTTTTCATAGAATCCGATCCGACTAAGGTGGGAGAGACAGACACCCGCTAGCCACCTTATGCAACTAGTGCATGTCAGTCGGTGGAACCTGTCTGAAGTAAGTGTATGTGTAAGGTCAGTCTAGGCCGCTTCATCCCATGATGCCGACGAAACAAGATAAGACTAGTAGTGGCAAGTAAATTGACAAAATCTACGCCCACAACAAAATTGTGTTCTATTCATGCATAGAAACTACGCATAGACCTAGCTCTGATACCACTATTGGAGATCGTTGCAAAAAATAAAAAAAATTCTATGCATCACCAAGAACAATCTGTGGAGTAACCATAAACGAGAGAGAGGAGAGTGCATCTTCATACCCTTGAAGACCACGACACAGAAGCGTTACAAGAACGCAGATGAGGGAGTCATACTCGAAGCGATTCAGATCACGGTGGATTCCGATCTTAGCACCGAACAACGGCACATCCGCGTTCAACACACGTGCAGCCCGGTGATGTCTCCCGTGCCTTGATCCAGCAAGGAGGAGGGAGAGGTTGAGGAAGAGGGACTCCAACAGCAGCACGACGGCGTGGTGGTGATGGAGCGGCAGTACTCCGGCAGGGCTTCGCCAAGCTCTTGCGGAGGAGGAGAGGTGTTGGGAAGGGGAGGGGCTGCGCCTTGGATGTGTGTCTGCAGCCCTCCCCTCGCCCCTCTATTTATAGGAGGAGGGGGAAGGGCGCCGGCCCCCTCTAGATGAGATCTAGAGTGGGCGGCGGCCAAGGGAGGGGGACTTGCCCCCCGAGCAAGGGGGGCGCCCCCTTTAGGGTTTCTCCCCCAACCCTAGGTGCATGGGCCCAAGGAGGGGGTGGCGCCCAGCCCTCTAAGGGCTGGTTCCCTTCCCTCTACAACCCACCAGGCCCTCCGGGAGAGGTGGCCCCTCCCGGTGGACCCCCGGAACCCTTCTGGTGGCCCCGGTACAATACCAGTATGCCCCCGAACTTTTCCGGTAACCGTATGACAACTTCCCATATATAAATCTTCACCTCCAGACCATTCTGGAACTCCTCGTGACGTCCAGGATCTCATCAGGGACTCCGAACAACTTTCAGTAATCACATACAAGTCTTCCTAATAACCCTAGCATCATCGAACCTTAAGTATGTAGACCCTACGGGTTCGGAAATCACGTAGACATGACCGAGACAGCCCTCGGGTCAATAACCAACAGCAGGATCTGGCTACCCATGTTGGCTCCCACATGTTCCACGATGATCTCATTGGATGAACCGCGATGTCGAGGATTTAAGTAATCCCGTATGCAATTTCCTTTGTCAATCAGTATGTTACTTGCCCGAGATTCAATCGTCGGTATCCCAATACCTCGTTCAATCTCGTTACCGGCAAGTCACTTTACTCGTCACATAATGCATGATCCCATGACTAACCACTTAGTCACATTGAGCTCATTATGATGATGCATTACCGAGTGGGCCCAGAGATACCTCTCCGTCATACAGAGTGAAAAATTCCAGTCTCGATTCGTGCCAACCCAACAGACACTTCAGAGATACCTGTAGTGCACCTTTATAGTCACCCAGTTACGTTGTGACGTTTGGTACACCCAAAGCACTGCTACGGTACCCGGGAGTTACACAATCTCATGGTCTAAGGAACTGATACTTGACATTAGAAAAGCTTTAGCCAACGAACTAAACGATCTTGTGCTATGCTTAGGATTGGGTCTTGTCCATCACATCATTCTCCTAATAATGTGATCCCGTTATCAATGACATCCAATGTCCATAGTCAGAAAACCATGGCCATCTGTTGATCAATGAGCTAGTCAACTAGAGGCTCACTAGGGACATATTGTGGTATATGTATTCACACATGTATCACGGTTTCTGATTAATACAATTATAGCATGAATAATAGACAATCATCATGAACAAGGAAATATAATAATAATCATTTTATTATTGCCTCTAGGGCATATTTCCATCACTTCGTGTACCAAACAGACAATCTCTTTCGAAGTATCAGGGTTTCATACGGAAACTCGTCTGTTACAAAGGGATTTCACCCACATAGCATGTGCAACATATGGCTCTCCAAAGCATCTTATTAAACCATACATTGAAATTATGTAAAATATTTAAATGCAAAAACAAATGTGATCATAATCGCAACCAAGGTAACAACTGATCCAACTGCATAATGATACCAAGCCTCAGTATGAATGGCATATTTTCTAATCTTTCTAATGTTCAACTGCATTGCATCCATCTTGATCTTGTGATCATCGACGACATCCACAACATGCAACTCCAATATCATCTTCTCCTTCTCAATTTTTCTTATTTTTTCCTTCAAGTAATTGTTTTCTTCTAAATTTAACATGTCGACAATAGGGTTGGTTGGAATTTCAGGTTCAACCACCTCCTAGATAAATAAAATCTATGTCACGTTGGTCGGCATAATTGTCATAAACAACAAGTGAACCAAATAGTTATCAAAAGATAATATATACCACATCCGAATCATAGACAGGACGAGGGATGACGGGGGCGGATACCAAAACCATCGCACTATATAATAACAAGAAATAATAAAAGTAAGAAAATTAGACAAGTATATATACGTCCATTTTGCATTATGCTTTTATATCAATATTTATTGCATTATGGGCTGTTACTACACATTATATCGCATTACTTATGGCTATTCTCTCTTATTTTACAAGGTTTACCATGAAGAGGGGGAATGCCGGCAGCTGGAATTCTGGCGGGAAAAGGAGCAAATGTTGGAAACCTATTCTGCACAACTCTAAAAGTTCTGAAACTCAACGAAACAAATTTTTGGGATTTATAAGAATTTCTGAACGAAAGAAATAGGCCAGGGGGCCCACACCCTGTCCAGGAGACAGGGGGGCGCGCCCCCCCTATAGGGCGCGCCCCCCTATGTCCTGGACCCCCTGGTGGGCCTCCAACGAGGCAGAACCTTGGCGGAACCAATCTACGGCTCTAGCAGAGCTGTTCTGTCGGGGACACTTCCCTCCGGGAGGGGGAAATCATCACCAACGTCATCACCAACGATCCTCTCATCGGGAGGGGGTCAATCTCCAACAACATCTTCACCAGCACCATCTTCTCTCAAACACTAGTTCATCTCTTGTATCCAATCTTGTATCCAAAACCACAAATTGGTACATGTGGGTTGCTAGAAGTGTTGATTACTCCTTGTAGTTGATACTTATTGGTTTACTTGGTGGAAGATCATATGTTCAGATCCTTAATGCATATTATTGCACCTCAGATTATGAACTTCAATATGCTTTATGAGTAGTTACGTTTGTTCCTGGGGACATGGGTGAAGTCTTGCCATTAGTAGTCATGTGAATTTGGTATTCGTTTGATATTTTGATGAGATGTATGTTGTCTTTGAAGGAAATATGCCCTAGAGGCAATAATAAAGTTATTATTTATTTCCTTATATCATGATAAATGTTTATTATTCATGCTAGAATTGTATTAACCGGAAACATAATACATGTGTGAATACATAGACCAACATAACATCACTAGTATGCCTCTACTTGACTAGCTCATTAATCAAAGATGGTTATGTTTCCTAACCATAGACATGTGTTGTCATTTGATTAACGGGATCCCATCATTAGGAGAATGATGTGGTTGACTTGACCCATTCCGTTAGCTTAGTAGTTGATCGTTTAGTATGTTGCTATTGCTTTCTTCATGACTTATACATGTTCCTGTAACTATGAGATTATGCAACTCCCGTTTATCGGAGGAACACTTTGGGTGCTACCAAATGTCACAACGTAACTGGGTGATTATAAAGGAGTACTACAGGTGTCTCCAAAGGTACATGTTGGGTTGGCGTATTTCGAGATTAGGTTTTGTCACTCCGATTGTCGGAGAGGTATCTCTGGGCCCTCTCGGTAATGCACATCACTATAAGCCTTGCAAGAAATGTGACTAATGAGTTAGTTGCGGGATGATGCATTATGTAACGAGTAAAGAGACTTGCCGGTAACGAGATTGAACTAGGTATTGGATACCGACGATCGAATCTCAGGCAAGTAACATACCGATGACAAAGGGAACAACGTATGTTGTTATGCGGATTGACCGATAAAGATCTTCGTAGAATATGTAGGAGCCAATATGAGCATCCAGGTTCCGCTATTGGTTATTGACCAAGAATAGTTCTAGGTCATGTCTACATAGTTCTCGAACCCGTAGGGTCCGCACGCTTAAGGTTTCGATGACAGTTATATTATGAGTTTATGAGTTTTGATGTACCGAAGGAGTTCGGAGTCCCGGATGAGATCAGTGACATGACGAGGAGTCTCAAAATGGTCGAGACGTAAAGATCGATATATTGGACGACTATATTCGGAGTTCGGAAAGGTTCCGAGTGATTCGGGTATTTTCGGGGGTACCCGGGAGTTACGGGAATACGAGGAAGAAGCAATGGGCCTGATGGGCCAAGTGGTGGAAGAGAGGAGGCAGGGCGCGCGGCCCCCCTAGCGCAAACCGAATTTGACTAGGGGGCCGGCCCCCCATTCCTCCTTTTCCTCCCTCTCCTTCCTTCTCCTTCTCCTTCCCTTCCTTGCCCTCTCCTAGTTGGACTAGGAAAGGAGGGAGTCCTACTCCAGGTGGGAGTCGGACTCCTCCTTGGCGCGCCCTCCCTTGGCCGGCCGCCCCTCCCCCTTGCTCCTTGTTATACGGGGGCAGGGGGGCACCCCATGACACACAAGGTTATCTACGGATCGTTCCTTAGCCGTGTGCGGTGCCCCCCACCACCATATTCCACCTCGGTCATAGCATCGCGGAGTTTAGGCGAAGCCCTGCACCGGTAGAACATCATCATCGTCACCACGCCGTCGTGCTGACGGAACTCATCCCCGAAGCTTTGCTGGATCGGAGCCCGGGGATCGTCATCGAGCTGAACGTGTGCTGAACTCGGAGGTGCCGTACGTTCGGTGCTTGGATCGGTCGGATCGTGAAGATGTACGACTACATCAACCGCGTTGTGCTAACGCTTCCGCTTACGGTCTACGAGGGTACGTGGACAACACTCTCCCCTCTCGTTGCTATGCCATCACCATGATCTTGCGTGTGCGTAGGAATTTTTTTGAAATTACTATGTTCCCCAACAGTGGCATCCGAGCCTAGGTTTTATGCATTGATGTTATATGCACAAGTAGAACACAAGTGAGTTGTGGGCGATACAAGTCATACTGCTTACCAGCATGTCATACTTTGGTTCGGCGGTATTGTTGGATGAAGCGGCCCGGACCGACATTACGCGTACGCTTACGCGAGACTGGTTTTACCGCCGTGCTTTGCACACAGGTGACTAGCGGGTGTCAGTTTCTCCAACTTTAGTTGAACCGAGTGTGGCTATGCCCGGTCCTTGAGAAGGTTAAAACAGCACCAACTTGACGAACTATCATTGTGGTTTTGATGCGTAGGTAAGAACGGTTCTTGCTCAGCCTGTAGCAGCCACGTAAAATTTGCAACAACAAAGTATAGTACGTCTAACTTGTTTTTGCAGGGCATGTTGTGATGTGATATGGTCAAGACGTGATGAGATATAAGTTGTTGTATGAGATGATCATGTTTTGTTGAAGTTATCGGCAACTGGCAGAAGCCCTATAGTTGTCTCTTTGTTGCATAAGATGCAAGTGCCAAATAATTGCTTTACTTTATCGCTATGCGATAGCAATAGTTGCAAGAGCAATAGTTGGCGAGACGACCATGTGACGACACATTGATATAGATCAAGATGATGAAGATCATGGTGTCATGCCGGTGACGATAGTGATCATGACAGTACTTTGGAGATGGAGATCAAAGGCGCAAGATGATCATGGCCCTATCATGTCACATATTTTGATTGCATATGATGTTTATCTGTTATACATCTTATTCTGTTTTGTTTGACGGTAGCATTTTAAGATGATCTCTCACTAATTATCAAGAAGTGTTGTCCCTGAGTATGCACCGTTGGGAAAGTTCTTCGTGCTGAGACACCACGTGATGATCGGGTGTGATAGGCTCTACGTTCAAATACAACGGGTGCAAAACAGTTGCACACGCGGAATACTCAGGTTAAACTTGACGAGCCTAGCATATACAGATATGGCCTCGGAACACAGAGACCGAAAGGTCGAGCGTGAATCATATAGTAGATATGATCAACATATTGATGTTCACCGTTGAAACTACTCCATCTCACGTGACGATCGGACATGGTGTAGTTGATATGGATCACGTAATCACTTAGAGGATTAGAGGGATGTCTATCTAAGTGGGAGTTCTTAAGTAATATGATTAATTGAACTTTAATTTATCATGAACTTAGTCCTTGTAGTATTTTGCAAATTATGTTGTAGATCAATAGCTCACGTTGTTGCTTCCCTATGTTTTTTGCTTCCCTATATTTTTATATGTGTTCCTAGAGAAAACTAAGTTGAAAAATGTTAGTAGCAATGATGCGGACTTGGTCCATGATCTGAGGTTTATCCTCATTGCTGCACAGAAGAATTATGTCCTTGATGCACCGCTAGGTGACAGACCTATTGCAGGAGCAGATGCAGACGTTATGAACGTTTGGCTAGCTCAATAGGATGACTACTTGATAGTTTTGTGCACCATGCTTTATGCCTTAGAATCGGGACTTCAAAGACGTTTTGAACGTCATGGACCATATGATATGTTCCAGGAGTTGAAGTTAATATTTCCAGCAAATACCCGAGTTGAGAGATATGAAGTCTCCAACAAGTTCTATAGCTAAAAGATGGAGGAGAATCGCTCAACTAGTGAGCATGTCCTCAGATTGTCTGGGTACTACAATCGCTTGAATCAAGTGGAGTTAATCTTCCAGATAAGATAGTGATTGACAGAATTCTCTAGTCACCATCACCAAGTTAGCAGAACTTTGTGATGAACTATAGTATGCAAGGGATGACGAAAACAATTCCCAAGTTCTTCGTGATGTTGAAATCAACGAAGGTAGAAATCAAGAAAGAGTATCAAGTGTTGATGGTTGACAAGATCACTAGTTTCAAGTAAAGGGCAAAGGGAAAGAAAGGGAACTTCAACTAGAATGACAAGCAAGTTGTTACTCCCGCGAAGAAGCCCAAGGCTGGACCAAAGCCTGAAACTGAGTGATTATACTGCAAAGGAAATGGTCACTAGAAGCGGAATGGCCTTGAATATTTGGTGGATAAGAAGGATGGCAAAGTGAACAAGGGTATATTTGATATACATGTTATTGATGTGTACCTTACTAGTGTTTATAGTAACCCCTGAGTATTTGATACTTGTTCAGTTGCTAAGATTAGTAACTCGAAACAGGAGTTATAGAATAAACAGAAACTAGTTGAGGGTGAAGTGACGATGTGTGTTGGAAGTGGTTCCAGGATTGATATGATCATCATCACTCCCTATACTTTCGGGATTAGTGTTGAACCTAAATAAATGTTATTTGGTGTTTGCGTTGAGCATGAATATGATATGATCATGTTTATTGCAATACGGTTATTCATGTAAGTCAGAGAATAATTATTGTTCTGTTTATATGAATAAAACCTTCTATGGTCATACACCCAATGAAAATGGTTTGTTGGATCTCGATCGTGTGATACACATATTCATAATATTGAAACCAAAAGATGTAAAGTTAATAATGAGAGTGCAACTTATTTGTGGCACTGCTGTTTAGGTCATATTGGTGTAAAGCGCATGAAGAAACTCCATAAAGATGGATTTTTGGAATCACTTGGTTATGAATCATTTGATGCTTGCGAACCGTGCCTTATGGGCAAGATGACTAAAACTCCGTTCTCCGGAACAATGGAACGAGCTAGTGACTTATTGGAAATAATACATACCGATGTATGCGGTCCAATGAGTGTTGATGCTTGTGGCAGGTATCGTTATTACCTTCACTTGATGATTTGAGCAGATATGAGTATATCTACCTAATGAAGCACAAGTCTGAAACATTTGAAAAGTTCAAAGAATTTCAGAGTGAAGTGAAGAATCATCATAACAAGAAAATAAAGTTTCTGCGATTTGATCACAGAGACAAATATTTAGTTATGAGTTTGGCCTTCATATAAAACTATGTGGAATAGTTTCACAGCTCACACCACATGGAACACCACAACGTAATGGTGTGTCCGAACGTCATAACCGCACTTTATTGGATATGGCGCGATCTATGATGTATCTTACCGATTTACCACTATCGTTTTGGGCTTATGTATTAAAGACAGCTGCATTCACTTTAGATAGGGCACCATCTAAATCCGTTGAGATGACACCATATGAACTATGGTTTAGCAATAAACCTAAGCTATCGTTTCTTAAAGTTTGGAGTTGCAATGCTTATATGAAAAGGGTTTTCAACCTAATAAGCTCAAACCCAAATCGGAGAAGTGCGTCTTCATAGAATACCCAAAGGATATTGTTGGGTACACCTCCTATCACAGATCCGAAGGCAAGATATTCGTTGCTAAAAATGGATCCTTTCTAGAGAAGGAGTTTCTCTCAAAAGAAGTGACTGGGAGGAAAGTAGAACTTGATGAGGTAATTGTACCTTCTCCCTTATTGGAAAGTAGTTCATCACAGAAATCAGTTCAGTGATTACTACACCAATTAGTAAGGAAGTTAATGATGATGATCATGAAACTTCAAATCAAGTTGCTGCCAAACCTCGTAGGTCTTCCAGAGTAAGATCCGCACCAGAGTGGTACGGTAATCATGTTCTGGAAGTCATGTTACTAGACCATGATGAACCTACGAACTATGATGAAGCGATGATGAGCCCAGATTCCACGAAATGGCTTGAGGCCATAAAATCTGAGATATGATCCATGTATGAGAACAAAGTATGGACTTTGACTGACTTGCTCAATGATCAGCAAGCCATGTTAAATAAATGGATCTTCAAGAGGAAGACGGACACTGATAGTAGTGTTACTATGCACGAAGCTCGACTTGTTGCGAAATGTTTTCAACAAGTTCAAGGTGTTGAATACGATGAGATTTTCTCACTCATATCGAAGCTTAAGTCTGTCTAAATCATGTTAGCAATTGCCACATTTTATGAAATCTGGCAAATGGATGTCAAAACTGCATTCCTTAATGGATTTATTAAAGAAGAGTTGTATATGATGAAACCAGAAAGTTTTTGTCAATCCTAAAGATGCTGACAAAGTGTGCAAGCTCCAGCAATCCATCAATGGACTGGTGCAAGCATCTCGGAGTTGGAATATACGCTTTGATGAGTTGATCAAAGCATATGGTTTTATACAGACTTTTGGAAAGAACTGTATTTACAAGAAAGTGAGTGGAAGCACTACATCATTTCTGATAAGTATATGTGAATGACATATTATTAATTGGAAATGATGCAGAAATTTCTGGAAAGCATAAAGGAGTGTTTTAAAGGAGTTTTTCAAAGAAAGACCTCGGTGAAGCTGCTTACATATTAAGCATCAAGATCTATTGAGATAGATCAAGACGCTTGATAAGATTTTCAATGAGTACATACCTTGACAAGATTTTGAAATAGTTCAAAATGGAACAGTCAAAGAAAGAGTTCTTGCCTGTGCTACAAGGTGTGAAATTGAGTAAGACTCAAAGCCCGACCACGGCAGAAGATAGAAAGAGAATGAAAAGTCATTCCCTATGCCTCAGTCATAGGTTCTATAAAGTATGTTATGCTGTGAACCAGACCTATTGTATACCTTGCTCTGAGTTTGACAAAGGAATAAATTTTTTATCTAATAGTAGATCACTGGACAGCGGTCAAGAATATCCTTAGTGAGGACTAAGGAGATGTTTCTCGATTATGGAGGTGATAAAAGAGCTCGTCGTAAAAGTTACATCGGTGCAAACTTTTACACCGATCCAGATGACTCTAAGTCTCAATCTGGATACATATTGAAAGTGGGAGCAATTAGCTAGAGTAACTCCATGCAAAGCATTGTAGACATAGAATATTTGCAAAATACATACGACTCTGTAATATGACAGACCCGTTAACTAAACTTCTCTCACGAGCAAAACATGATCATACCTTAGTACTCTTTGGGTCTTAATCACATAGCGATGTGAACTAGATTATTGACTCTAGTAAACCCTATAGGTGTTGATTAGATGACGATGTGAACTATGGGTATTAATCACATACAGATGTGAATACTGGTGTTTAATCACATAGCGATGTGAACTAGATTATTGACTCTAGTGCAAGTGGGAGACTGAAGGAAATATGCCCTAGAGGCAATAATAAAGTTATTATTTATTTCCTTATATCATGATAAATGTTTATTATTCATGCTAGAATTGTATTAACTGGAAACATAATACATGTGTGAATACATAGACCAACATAACATCACTAGTATGCCTCTACTTGACTAGCTCATTAGTCAAAGATGGTTATGTTTCCTAACCATAGACATGTGTTGTCATTTGATTAACGAGATCACATCATTAGGAGAATGATGTGATTGACTTGACCCATTCCGTTAGCTTAGCACTTGATCGTTTAGTATGTTGCTATTGCTTTCTTCATGACTTATACATGTTCCTGTAACTATGAGATTATGCAACTCCCGTTTACCGGAGGAACACTTTGGGTGCTACCAAACTTCACAACGTAACTGGGTGATTATAAACGAGTACTGCAGGTGTCTCCAAAGGTACATGTTGGGTTGGCGTATTTCGAGATTAGGTTTTGTCACTCCGATTGTCGGAGAGGTATCTCTGGGCCCTCTCGGTAATGCACATCACTATAAGCCTTGCAAGCAATGTGACTAATGAGTTAGTTGCGGGATGATGCATTATGTAACGAGTAAAGAGACTTGCCGGTAACGAGATTGAACTAGGTATTGGATACCGACGATCGAATCTCAGGCAAGTAACATACCGATGACAAAGGGAACAACGTATGTTGTTATGCGGATTGACCGATAAAGATCTTCGTAGAATATGTAGGAGCCAATATGAGCATCCAGGTTCCGCTATTGGTTATTGACCAAGAATAGTTCTAGGTCATGTCTACATAGTTCTCGAACCCGTAGGGTCCGCACGCTTAAGGTTTCGATGACAGTTATATTATGAGTTTATGAGTTTTGATGTACCGAAGGAGTTCGGAGTCCCAGATGAGATCGGGGACATGACGAGGATTCTCGAAATGGTCGAGACGTAAAGATCGATATATTGGACGACTATATTCGGAGTTCGGAAAGGTTCCGAGTGATTCGGGTATTTTCGGGGGTAACGGGGAGTTACGGGAATACGAGGAAGAAGCAATGGGCCTCATGGGCCAAGTGGTGGAAGAGAGGAGGCAGGGCGCGCGGCCCCCCTAGCCCAAACCAAATTGGACTAGGGGGCCGGCCCCCCTTTCCTCTTTTTCCTCCCTCTCCTTCCTTCTCCTTCTCCTTCCCTTCCTTCCCCTCTCCTAGTTGGACTAGGAAAGGAGGGAGTCCTACTCCCGGTGGGAGTAGGACTCCTCCTTGGCGCGCCCTCCCTTGGCTGGCCGCCCCTCCCCCTTGCTCCTTTATATACGGGGGCAGGGGGGCACCCCATGACACACAAGTTGATCTACGGATCGTTCCTTAGCCGTGTGCGGTGCCCCCCTCCACCATATTCCACCTCGGTCATAGCGTCGCGGAGTTTAGGCGAAGCCCTGCGCCGGTAGAACATCATCATCGTCACCACGCTGTCGTGCTGACGGAACTCATCCCCGAAGCTTTGCTGGATCGGAGCCCGGGATCGTCATCGAGCTGAACGTGTGCTGAACTCGGAGGTGCCGTACGTTCGGTGCTTGGATCGGTCGGATCGTGAAGACGTACGACTACATCAACCGCGTTGTGCTAATGCTTCCGCTTACGGTCTACGAGGGTACGTGGACAACACTCTCCCCTCTCGTTGCTATGCCATCACCATGATCTTGCGTGTGCGTAGGAATTTTTTTGAAATTACTACGTTCCCCAACAGTCTTCTCCTCTAGTGGTGTCATGTGAATGTCGACTACATGACACATCACCATTATTGGGCCTAGAGGAGGGCATAGGGAAGTAATAAGTAGATGATGCATTGCTAGAGTGAGAGAAGCTTAAACCCTAGTTTATGTGTTGCTTCTTAGGGGCTGATTTGGATCCACATGTTTCATGCTATGGTTAGGTTTACCTTAATAATTTTGTTGTAGTTGCGGATGCTTGCAATAGGGGTTAATCATAAGTGGGATGCTTGTCCAAGTAAGGGCAGTACCCATGCACTGGTCCACCCACATATCAAATTATCAAAGTACCGAACACGAATCATATGAGCGTGATGAAAGCTAGCTTGACGATAATTCCCAATGTGTCCTCGAGAGCTCCTTTCTCATTATTAGAAATTGTCCAGGCTTATCCTTTGCTAAATAAAGGATTGGGCCACCTTTCTGCACCTTATTTACTTTATTTACTTGTTACTCGTTACTATTTATCTTATAATAAAATTATCTATCACCTACAATTTCAGTTCTTGCAAAAAACCTTACTGAAAACCGCTTATTGTTTCCTTCTGCTCCTTGTTGGGTTCGACACTCTTACTTATCGAAAGGACTACGATAGATCCCCTACACTTGTGGGTCATCATCTTTCTCAAGTAAGAATTTTTTTCTTTCAGAAAGAAGATAAGAACAAGAGCGACGAGATCGGCGCGGGCGATCGATGGCGGTGAAGACGGGGACAGGATGTGACGGACCGCTAAACGTGAACAAATCTCGGGGAAAATGGAGCTCGGAGGTCGAGCTTCGAGAGGAGAACGATTAACTAGTGTGGCTCGGACATTTTATCTAACACCTCATGTGCATAGGAGGTGAGCTAGATCACCCAAAATGCCCTCCCCTCGCCGGCCAGAAAAAACAGAGCACTGTGGAGTGCTCTGCTGTGGCAATGGGGTATATATAGGCAACTCATTTGTCCCGGTTCGTGATAGAAACCAGGACTAAAGCTCGGCATTCTGTCCCGGTTCAAGCCACGAACCGGGACCAATGGTTGTGGGCGAGGAGCAAGGACCATTGGTCCCGGTGCATGCCAGGAACTGGGACAAATGGGTCCATACAAACCGGGACCAATGCCCATGAGGTTTCTTGACTGAACCGGGACTAATGGGCTGGCCAGGCCCGAACGAAAGCCCTGTTTTCTACTAGTGCTCCCACCTAAAGGGCTGATTCACAGGAAGAGTAATTTAATGTACAAACATTGTCGACAAATGGAAATGTAATGAAGAAAAGGATGGGCAAGATATCATTCAAATATATAATGTCTGGGTAAACCGGATGGCATTGCACATTTCACATATATTATGGCTGGCTAAAAGACATGAGACTGCATAATTCCCATATATGATATAGAAACTAAACAGGTGGCATTACAGAACATGTCTAAACTAAGCAGATGACATATATGATGTCAAAAGTAGGCACTACAAGGCAACATATGCATGATATGACTAACATCATCATGCCAAGGTAGAGCAAACACCTTGGGGGGTAAATAAGAGTGGTCAGCGGCATCTGAATCCGCCTCAGAACAGATATCTTCCTCTGGATTAGATTCTGGAGAGGGGTGGGGAGGGTTTGCCATTGAACCTACCATGGAGCAATGTCTGCATGACATTGTATTGCCGTGCAAAACTCTTCTCTTTTTCTCTACATGTTCAGCATGACTGTGTACAATATCTGACATGCATACGAAAAAAATATGCTAAGATTATGTAAGGAGAGAATGCAGAAATTTTGAGCGATGGTAACAACCAGTGGATGGATCCAAAAATAATGATAGCATCCTAATGATTGCTTTAATTTAATAAAAAGACGGATGATGATTGCTTTACTATTTGTTTCCCACCCAAGATGAACAACATAGGCATACCCTAGCTGAACCAGATATTAGACAGACATACTATTCATTGTTGCCTCGATATGTGCACCAAAACTAATTTAGAACTCAAGTTTGAACATTAATTTGGACCTGACTTGGAGTCCAAGAGGTGAACAGGATGATAAAGTAGCAGGTAATTTTAAGCAATGTATAACATAAGCAAAAACAAAAGAGTGTGACCTCTCTTGTGGACCCGTGTACTCCTCAGGTTCATCTGCTGAGTCGATGATGGTGATGTCGTTGCAGTGGGTGCCGGCGGCAGGGAAGGAGATCTGATGCGGCGAAAGACGGTCAGGAGTCGTGATGTATGGTTTGGTGGATGCTTCTGTCTATGGAGCAGCTCAGGTGAGGTGGACGACGTCGCGGCAGGAGTAGGACAAACCACACAAAGTTCCCTTCGACACCTACCTGTAACTGAAGTAATTCTGTAAGGGCTCATTTGGCTTGCATGATTCTAAAAACGCAGGGATAGGAAAAACACCAGAATAGGATAGGAATGCACATGGTAAACAGAGCATTTTTAAACACAGGATTTCTGTCAACTTGGGTGTTTGGTTTACAGGAATTGGAAGACCAGAGAAATGCAAAGAAACATGGCCAACATAAAGTGAAACCATATGAAAGCGTGTACAGTTAGAATGTTATTCTGCCACTAATGCACTTGGCCTTGTTTTCATGCATAGGATTTTGAAAAGTAGGTCAAGGTGGATGTTTTGCTTCATTCCTTTCAACAAAATGCATGAATAATTGAATAGTTGAGTTCCATTGGAAAATTCCCTATTGCTATGTTTTTCCGTTGAACCAAAATAGCCCTAATGTATCGACATGAATGTATAGTAATAAGTGATCCAACAAGTGTACAACCCCTTTGTCGTAGCCGTGTAGACCTCAGCATCATTGGGTTGGTCGCTAATGCAGTTGAGGTAGAGGTGGCTGTTGGAGGTGTGGAGGAAGATCTAAGGAATCTGTAGACGGTGTCCAGGGCACTGCTCTGTTGTGATGAATCGTTTTGTCGTTGGAGCAGCTCCGGTGAGCAATAAGACGTCAAGGCTGAAGCAGCACAAGAGATACATCGTCAATCTAAAGTGGGATTCTAATAGCATCTCCAATAGATGATGTAAAATAGATGTAAAATTTACATCACCAAAAACCACCTGACTACAACAGATGACGTAAAAACTGTTGACTCCGAACTTAACTGTCGTGAAATTTACTATGGAATCTGAATGTTACTGTCGAAACTAAACGCAATGGTAGCAGAGAGGCACTTGACATGTAGTTTAGGGAGGGCCTGCAGTTCATCTTCAACCTGCACCGCCCTGAGCCGCCAGCCACCACCGGCCTCACCGCCGGCCCCAGCGCCGCCTCACCGCCCCGAAAGAACTCCCCACCGCCGGTCCGCCGCTGCCCCGGCCAGCCCTCTAGGCCCCCCGCCCCCTCCACCCTGAACCCTAAGATAGATAGTGGGGTACCTCTCCGGTGAGCCCCCGTCCCCTCTGCGGGTGGTTCTTCCTTGAAAATCGACTGACCCAAAAGTCGATTCAATCGACCGAAGTGTGGCTAAATCGGAGTAGAGCAGTAGCACAAGAAAGGGGGAGAGCAGCAGCAGCAGCGTGAGCGAGCGAGCAAGAGCCGAAGAAGCAGCAGCTGGGCGAGCAGGCGATCGAGCGAGAGCCAGAGCAGCAGTAGCAGCGCGAGCGAGCGAGCAAGAGCCGGAGCAGCAACAGTAGATCCGACTGGTATGGACGCCGCTGTCGAAGGGGCCTCGCACTGGGGGAGAGTTGTCGTTGAGATGTCGCCCGCGGCTCCGGCTTCAAGGTAGCCGCTCCATGGGGGTGCGGGATGGAGCACCGTCGGCGCCGGGAGGTTGAGTTGAGGAGAAGGTGCGATGCGATGAGTGTATAACCTCTTTGGTGGAGCCGAGTAGGCCTCGAATTCATCCGAGGAGTTGGTGAGGATGCTCTGGTTCCGGTGGAGCAGGTTAAGGTGGCGATGTGGGGATGGAGCAGCCGCCATAGATGAGGCGATCATCGGAGCAGCTCCTTGGAAGTGGAGGACTGGGCGGGTGAACCAGCGGGACGACGAGATGGACGACGGATCCTCATCCGGGGAGGTGGACGAGGGACGTCCAGCTGTTGCGGTGGACAACGTCATTGGGGAAGAGGCTTCGGCTGGGCAGCGGTGAGGTGGCGGATGAAGGAGGGTGGGGTTTCGCGGCTGGAGCAGAGAGGTTATGGTGGCCTGGGATTTCGAATGGCGAAAAGGGGGCGATGGGAGGGGGTGAACCATGACTTAGGGACGCCCTTGTCCAAAATGTATGGTGTGTTACAAAAGTACCCCCCACCGATTTGAACTAGCGGCCCTTTCGGCTCAGGGTTAAAAGGGGGATTTCGCGTGTCAGGATTTGGCAGCTGGAGGGAGTTTTCGCGCGTGTTGTAATTTCGGGATAGCAAGGCGCAGGTTGTGAATGCGCCAGTTTTGGGAGCACGATATCTAAATTTTCGGGATATAACAAGACGCGGGGTGAATTTTGGGGACAAGCCTAACATGTAGTAATATTGTATTTGTACATACCAAATAAATTCGCACTTCCCTCAACCAAAAAGAAAACGAAAAAAATAAAACTATTCACACCACACAAAGAGAGTGTCTTGCCCCGTTTTACTATACAAATGATATTCAAATCTACTCCCTCCTTCCATCCATATAGGGGCTAATGCATTTTTTGATGCTAACTTTGACCAAATATTAGAGCAATAATATATGGCATGCAACTTACACAAAGCACACCGTTAAATTCGTCTGTGAAAGGTTCTTTCAATGATATAACTTTCACATTCTGCATGTCATGTACTATTAATCTTGTCAATAGTCAAAGGCGGTCTTAAAAAAACCATTAGTCCTATATAGGTGGAAGGAGGGAGTATGAATCCATGATATGTCCAATTAAATTTTTTCACTTATTGTATAATGCATGTAACCTACTCATACCAACATTTTAGTGCATTCCAAATGTCTATACTACCGCTGCAATTCGAACTAAATTTGAATTTGTTTCTCTATTTCAATAAGAATGTAAAATCATGATTGTTGCCAACTTCAACCATCATTCGTGTATTACCTTAATAACACACCACGTGATTACTATAGATATAGATATGAACTATGTGTACTACATGAACTCAAATTCTATTTTTTGAATACACTTGATGTTGATTCCAAATAATAGTACATTTGATGTACTAACTATATATTCATAATCTAACCCATGTTCCATACGTACGACATGTTTATCACACAAAGTATAGTGCCCCGCCCCCTACATTATGACAAGTATTTAGACCTGAGTTGCAAAAGCCACACATTAGCCCAAATTATAATCAATGTTCCACATTATGATATCTTCTTCATGTATCCGTATCCACTTTTTTATAATGAATTATGATCTTTTTTTGTATTTTACACCTTCACGGTCCTCTTCTATTTGTAGCTAGCTAGCGATAACTTCCTATCGTGCATGCACACACCCACCCCCCTCTCACCCACCCTTAGCGCCCCTCCATCACGCACGTTCATTATTTCTCTTTAGGTCGTCCACCCGCAGTGTGTGTAGGCCCCCAGCTCCTTCTTTCCGGCACACACCGGTCGATATACCTCTCTAGCCAAGTGTGCCTACAACAAACACATATATACTTCCCCTCTTCTCTTCTCACCGTCCATGCCCCCCTATGTCCAATACGGTTCCACGCAGGTGGACACTCTCGCCCCTCTTTTCATTGATCACATACTCGCACACTCCTCCCGCCTCTACATGGTAGGCCTCTCGCACCACCTCCTAGCTGCACCCCTCTCCCCCTGTCTATCTCTCCGGACCTTATTTGCTTCTAACACATGCAGCTGTGTATATGAACTGATCTCCCTACATATAGGCAAGTCAACTATAATTCGTATTCCCCACGCACCATACACTTACCTTGCTAGTTATGTCTCTCCCTTTCTCGGACACAAGACGGTTGATCTTCCTATGTAGTTACGTATGCTTACCACAACCATATCATCTTCCCTCATCATCCTTGCATACCTCCAGACCCGTCTCTCACACGCACGTGCATACACAGATAGACATCCCCCGCCCTCTCTTATTGATATTGCACTCATACCCTTCGTTTGTCTAGCAGGCCTCTCCCACCATTTGTGAGACACCACTCCACCACCAACCTTTCGATGCTCTACCCTTTGTTTTTCTCCCAACCTTATTCCTCTGCTACACATATCCATGGATGTCGATCGAGCTCCATCAATACATAGCTAGGTCTATCTCCTTCCCCACACATGTACTAGTCGGTCGGTCTCTGCCCCCTCCCCCCCACACACACACCGATAGTCGAATGTTGTAGGTAGGTATCCATGCCACGGAGAAAAACTGCACCACTGCCCTCTCAAATTCCAGTAGGAGAGCTGCCTTGTATCTTTGACGTGGGCAAACATAAATTCAATGGCACTCTTTATCGATCACGCAGCCACACACTCCATCCATGCTTTCAATTCTATTGATATATCACGTCCATGACTCCGTTTCAGACACATTGCATATGTTACATTTTTCTGTTTGAGATATCATCAACACATTGCCTTTGTTTCGCACAAACCATCTCTCTCACACCCACCCACGTACGTACCTGCACCTAAAGAAGAAATGCACGCAAGACGCACATACTCACGTCTCATTCCCGGCCACACCCGCGTGGGTACACGGTGGAGTTCGTTTCTATACGAAAAGGCAGCCCACGTCATAATTTGGCGCGTGTAGCGGTTGTTTACTCGAAGGAGGGTCGGGTACCACGTCTAGACAGAACAAAGTTCGACTTGATGCATTAGCATTAAATAAAGTTATATATTCCTCAATGGCACGTACAGAATATAAAACGATTACTGTCGTGGAAATATCACGTCAGATGTCCTCGTGTAAGGACCAACTCATGGAGCCATCGCGACGGGTTAGCTTAAAGGGGTTAAAACGGACAAAGGACACGAGGGATTTTATACTAGTTCGGCCCGTTCGATGAAGGTAAATGCCTACGTCTAGTTGTGATGGGATTATTGGGGTCTCGCTAACCAGGGAGCTAAACAAGCTATGCCTGGCTATCGAGTTGTCTTTCTTGTCCCTGAACCGCCGCCGGGTCGTCCCCTTATATACACGGGTTGACGCTCGGCCGGTTTACAGAGTCCCGAGGCCGACTCATACAAGTGTTCGGCTCGGTCTATCCCTTCCTTATCTTACAACACAAGTTACATGACTATGGCGGTTTACCACTATGGGCCCTAATCCGCCTTTGGGCTCCGGGCCTCTAAGCTTCATAGTAGAACGCCATCTTAAGAATCTTCATGGGCTTCAATATAGTTGAGGGTGAACCGGCCCCTCCTAGGCGGTTTACACTCAGTAGTTATATCCCCAACATTAGGACCCAGATTGATTTGAACCTGTTCATGTCAATCTTCAACACTTATAAAAATCCTGTGAACATCTTCCTTCATTTCTCATAAACTGCCATGATGTCTTCCCTTTATAAACCTTGTTAAACCGCCGTGACGTCATCTTCTAGACACAGCAACAGATCATGATGATGTCATCTCTGTAAAAAACGAATAAAAAGATTCCCTTCATTTAATGTCATCCCAGAAATCGAGGCGACACCTGCGCCACTTGCCGCTTTGGAATCCTTGATTCTCGCGCCTGTCACTTATCCCCCTGCCCTGTTATAAATAAACCTGACAGGTACTTTCATTTTCTCCCCTTCCTCATCTTCTTCCTCGCGACCCGCAGAACCCCAGCGCCGCCGCCACCGTCGATCTTCGAATCTGCACCGACCAAGGCCGCTGCATCAGCCTGTTTGTTCCAGAAACCCTGCCGCGCTCCTCGGCCGTCGAGTGACCCTGGTAAGTTCTTGTCCTGTAACCCTAGATCTTCATTAGGGTTTTTGAGTTCATCCATGTTGTCGTTCCTCAGTTCTTCCGCAGCCTTCTCTTTAGTCCTTTTATGGAGGGTATACATATTTAATCTGCCAGTTTTGATTCGTGGCTAGAATCATTTTGATAGTCCACCATCCCGCGGCTTCTTGCTGCTCCTGACAGACTACGTCTAGATCTTCACTGTTCCTCTTAGCGCCATTGTAGGGTTCAGTAAAATTTTGTCACATCCTAGCTGGTTCATGCATTAGAGTGTTGCCTCATGTTTACTGTTCCAAAAAACTTGAAATGGGGATGTCAGAACCCCCAGCCCCCCCTGAAAACAACTAGAGTTTACTAAAATTATTTTCAATGAACCTGAAATGCCATTCTAAAAAGTCTACCCTTTTTGTTTTGGGTTAGAACCTCTGACAAAATGGGTTCACATTTTTCTAGGACACATAAGGTCATTGGATTAAATCATTACTAGTTGCATTTGGGCATATAAATGCTACAAAATATTTTAAATGCCCAAATAATTCTGAAAATAAGTGTGGGCTGTTGGAAATAATCTAAACAGAGCCCCTGATTATTTTCAGGATTTTTTAAAGATGCCTAAGTATTTTTAATAAAGCCACGTAGTTACAAAAAAATAGAAAGCAGAAAATAAAAGAGAAGGAGGGAACTTACCTGGCCGCAGCCCACCTGGCAGCCCACCTGGCAGGCCCAGCACTGTGCTGGCCCATGCCAGCCAGCTGCTTCGTCCTCGCCAGGCAGGCACAGAGGGACACCGCGATGCCGCCGAGCTCGCCACACCACCTCCCTGCTTGCCTGCCTCACCGAGGCGCCTCAAAGCCCCTCCTCGGTGCTGCTCTGGACACCCTAACCGCCTCACTCTCCCCCTTTTCTCTCCCTCACCTCTCTCTCTCGCACACTCGAGCGCTCATCGCCGCCGCTCGCTGATGCCACAGACACCGTCATCGCCTTGCCTCACCATCGTGTCTCAGAGCTCCGCCATCGTCGCCTACGCCTCCCCGACGACCCACGTGCCACCGGACGCCCTGAACAACCTCACCGAGCTCGTCTTCAACATCCCGATGCCGGAGATCCCCTTGCCGCCCTGCTTCGCTCCAGTTCCTCCCCGAGGCTGCCGTCTATGTTGCCGTGACCGCTGTGAGCCACTGACCCTTCTCCCCCTCTCCGTTCTTGCTCTCGTGCACCGTACACGTCGCCCCGAGCTCACCCGCATGCACCGCCGCGTGTGCTCGCCGCGGACGTGTCTCCGGCCATCTAATGGTCCATCTGTCGTGCCCAGCTTCCTCCCCGCGGCACGAGGATCACGTAGGTGCCCCGCACGAGCCACCACGGCCGTCACAGCGATGACCCCAAGCTCACCCGAGCTCCGGCAGCCGCCAAGGTCGTCGCCGGCGTCGTTTCTGGCCTCCCCGCGTCCAGCCACTAGCACCATTGGATGCGGCGCATGCCTAGCTGCATGTAGTGCATCTTCGCTGTCGATTTCGTCGACGAAGGACCAAATCCGAAGCCCGCCGCCGCATCTGGCCTCGCCGCCGGCAGAACGCCGATGGGATTGACGCACTTTGACCACGACTGGGCCCCCCCTGTGTCGATGACATGTGGGGCCGGCCTCTGACTAGAGTTAGTTTAGGTTTTAGTTAGTTCCAATTGCCACTATTAGAGGTTAATCACCTCGCTAACTAAATTCTGTATCACTGACATGTGGGCCCATGCCCACTGACACTTTTAGTTAGGATTAAATTAGCAGTAACAGTCTCTGTTAATTAGCACAGTCACTGACCAGTGGGTCCCAGCATCAGGTTTGACCTGGGCCGACACTGTTGACCTGATGACGTCATCCTGACATCAGGCTGACGTAGTAATGCTTTCCTGGATTTTAAATAAATCTATTTGATTTATTTAATTTCAGAAAATATCCAAAACTTCTAAAAATCATATAAAATTAACCGTAACTCCAAATCAAACAAATTATATATAAAAAATTATCAGAAAAATCCAAAGAATCTGTTTATTGCATTTTCATGCATGTTTGAGCAACCTAAAGCTACTGTATATGACAATTTGAATTAATGGCATTTGAAATGTCATATATGGAGTTTGAATTTCAACCTTAGATTCAAACTAACTCCATTTAACCTGCTACAAGTTGAATTAGCCCAAACCATAGCATATTGCCATGTCATGATCATGCATCATATTGTGAATTGCATTGATTGTGTTTCTTCTTTTTTTTCTCGGTGCTTGTCCTCTCTCAGTAGACGTGTACTGACGATGTGATCGATGACACTGATGAAGAACTATACTATCTTCAGAAGTGCCAGGCAAGCAAAAACCCCTTGTTCATTCCGATATAATTCTACTCTCTCGCTCCTGCTCTCTTTTACTGCATTAGGACAACAACGATTCATCTGTTACTTGCTGCGGTAGCTGAACCCCTTTATCCTCTGCATGACTTGTCATTGCCACAGTAAATAGATGAAACCCACTAGCATGAGTAGGATTTGTTTGAGCCATGTTGTGCCTACTCATTCATGCTTGTTTGTCATGCCTGCTACTGCTTAGAGTTGAGTCAGGTCTGATTCTTCAGGGATGAATCAGAGGTGTGTGAACATGTCCTACTGTGTGTGAGCTAAGTGTGTGAACACGATTTGGTAAAGGTAGCGGTGAGAGGCCATGTAGGAGTACATGGTGGGTTGTCTCATTGAATCCGTCCTCAGGAACTGAGTTCTATGTTTGTGATCCATGAAACAGTTACTACCACGCAATGGGCCCGAAACCAATGGACCCTCTCGGCTTTTTAATCACCCTTGTCCTCTGTCCAGGAGTTGCAAGTAGTTTCTGGTGTTTGTAGTATGCTGGAGGCCGTGGGCAGCGCTGACCGAAGGGGTGGGCTGTGATGCGGTAGGCACGTGGCCGGGTATGCCGGGCACCCGTTTGGTGTCACGAAACCCTGTACACATCGTTCGGGGCCGTATGTGGAAACCTCGGTCGGACTCCCTGTAGATGGAACCTGAATAGGCGATAAACCTGGATAGAGACTTGAGTGTTTAGGTAGGCTGTGGCCGACACCCACGTTGAGCTTCCGCTTGAAGGTTGCCGAGTACATGTCGTGTAAACGGCGGTAAGTGGTGAGAGCGTGTGTGAAGAAGTACACCCCTGCAGGGTTAACATCATCTATTCGAATAGCCGTGTCCGCGGTAAAGGACTTTTGGGTTGCCTGTACAGTTCATAGAAAAGTGAAAGTGGATACTTTAAAATGCGCAAGATAAGCGTGAGTGCTATGGATGGCGTTCTCGTAGGGAGACGGGAGCGGATCCATAGTGGTGTATTGGTTGGTGAATATGTGGACTCGTGTGCGCCACCTCAAAAGAGTTACTTGCAGTCGTAGTTCAGGATAGCCACCGAGTCAAAGCTGGCTTGCTGCAGTTAAACCCCACCATCCCCTTTGTTGATACTGATGCATATGTAGATAGTTCTGATGTAAGTCTTGCTGGGTACATTTGTCCTCATGTTTGCCTATTTTATGTTTTTACAGAGAGACTTCATTCTCGCTAGTAGTTCCACGTGGACTTCGACATTTAGCTTGTTACCTCAGCTACAATCTTGTGCCTTCGACAGGGTCTTGTAGATAGTGAGGCTTCTCAGCCTTTTTCATTTGTAGATGTCTGTACTCAGACATGTTAAGCTTTCGTTTGTGCTTTGACTTGTATGCTCTGAATGTTGGGTCATGAGACCCATGTTTGTAATATCTCGCTCCTCGGAGCCTATTGAATAAATACTTGAGTTGTAGAGTCATGTTGTAATGCCATGTTGTATTTGCACATATCGAGCATGTTGTGTGTATGTTATTGAAATGCTCGTTATGTGTGGGATCTGACTATCTAGTTGTTTATCCTTAGTAGCCTCTCTTACCGGGAAATGTATACTCGTGCTTCCACTGATCCATAGTAGCTTGCTACTGCTCCGAAACACTTAGGCTGGCCGGCATGTGTCCTTCTTCGTTCATGTGTCTGTCCCTTCGGGGAAATGTCACGCGATGAATACCGGAGTCCTGTTAGCCAGCTACAGCCCGGTTTACCAGAGTCCTGCTAGCCCAGTGCTACAGCCTGGATTCACTCGCTGATGACCGACATGTCCGATGCTGGGTCATGGATGCCTGTCCCTGTAAGTTAGTGCCACTTTGGGTTCACGACTAGCCATGTCAGCCCGGGCTCCTTGTCATATGGATGCTAGCGACACTATCATATACGTGTGCCAAAAGGCGCAAACAGTCCCGGGCAAGGTAAGGCGACACCCATGGGAATACCGTGTGTGAGGCCACAAAGTGATATAAGGTGTTACATGCTAGATCGATATGCCATTGAGTCGGGGTCCTGACAAACTTTCTTTAGTTATCCACAGTAGATCCAAAATTGTACTGTGATATTGTGAAACCTGTTTTTGTAACACTTAGTAAATTTTGAACCCTGGCCCTTCTGCCTACAGGCGGTTTAACCTTTGATAACCAACCTGCCATATATCATTAGCCCTCTCTTAAACCGCCAACTGAACTTGAACGGTAATTTGCCGGTTTAACACTGAATAGTACGCTTAAACCATTAATTGTAAACCGGCCTTTATTTTTCCTTTCACAGTTTTTCTTCTGGGATGACCAAACAATTCTCTTCCTGCAATTGGGTTCCGTCCAAGATCACCGAGACACAAATCAATGGATATGTCACCACTGGCGCTTTAGCCTTAAGAAGGGTCCTTCATTGGCGAGTTCCGGGCTCTGAATGCCCACCTGAACCTCAAGATAGAGAAGTGATTGTATTTATGCAACACTAAGACCGGGGATTCAGCCCACCCGGATCAAAAAGATTCTGGGATGTCCTCACAAGCTTCTGTTGGAAATATGCCCTAGAGGAAATAATAAAAGGATTATTATTATATTTCCTTGTTCATGATAATTGTCTTTTATTCATGCTATAATTGTATTATCCGGAAATCGTAGTACATGTGTGAATACATAGACCACAACATGTCCCTAGTGAGCCCCTAGTAGACTAGCTCGTTGATCAACAGATAGTCATGGTTTCCTGACTATGGACATTGGATGTCGTTGATAACGGGATCACATCATTAGGAGAATGATG